>NW_026590307.1:403435-444680 GCF_907164565.1 Psammomys obesus
ATATATATATATATATATATATATATATATATATATATATATATATTTTAACTTTTATCAATTACACTTTATTCACTTTGTATCACCCATAAGCCCCACCCTACTCTCCTCCAGATCCCAACCTACCCCCTTGTTCAGGCATGCCCCTTCCCAAGTCCACTGATAGGGGAGGTCCTCCTCTCTTTTCTTCTGATCTTACTCTATCAGATCACATCAGGGGTGGCTGCATTGTCATCTTCTGCACCATGGTAAGGCTGCTCCTCGCTCAGGGGGAGGTGATCAAAGAGCAGGCCAAACAGATTATGTCATAGGAAGTCCCTCTTCCCATTACTATGTAACCCACTTGGACACTGAACTGCCATGGGCTACATCTGTGCAGGGGTTCTAGGTTATCTCCACCAATAGTCCTTGGTTAGAGTATGAATCTCTGGGAAGTTCCCTGTGTTCAAATCATCTTGTTTTGTTGCTCTCCTTGAGGAGTTCCCATCCCCTCCAGCTCTTACTATTTCCCACTTCTTACATAAAATTCCATTCACTCTGCCCATCAGTTGGCCATCAGGCTCAGCATCTGCTTTGACAGTCTATACTGCAGAGGCATTCAGAGGCCCTCTGTGGCAGGTTCCAGGGTTGTTTCCTGTTTTCTTCTGGCTTTCAGAGGCCCTCTGTAGCAGGTTCCGAGGTTGTTTCCTATTTTCTTTTTCTTCTGATGTCCATCTTCTTTGCCTTTCAGGATGGGGATTGAACATTACTATGTAACCAACTTGGACACTAAACTGCCATGGGCTATATCTGTGCAGGGGTTCTAGGTTATCTCCATGCCTGGTGCTTGGTTGGAGTATGAGTCTCTAAGAAGATCCCTGTGTTCAACTTTTCTGGTTCTGTTGCTCTCCTTGTGGGGTTCCTGTCCTCTCCAGATCTTACTATTTTTGACTTCTTGCATAAGATTCCATGCACTCTGCCCAACAGTTGGCCATAATTCTCAGTGTCTGCTTTGATAGTCTGCAGGGCAGAGCCTTTCAGAGGCCCTCTGTGGCAGGTTCTTAGGTTGTTTCCTGTTTTCTTCTTCTTCTGATGTCCATCCTCTTTGCCTTTTGGGATGTTGATTGAGCATTTTAGTCAGGGTCCTCTCTCTTGATTAGTTTCTTTAGATGTACAGATTTTAGTAGGTTTATCTTATATTATATGTCTACATGAGTGAGTATATACCGTGTGTGTCTTTCTGCTTCTGGGACAGCTCAATCATGGTGATCCTTTCCAGGTCCCACAATTTACCTTCAAATTTCATGATTTAGTTATTTTTCATTGCTGACTAATATTCCATTGTGTAGATGTACAACAATTTCTGCATCCATTCTTCAGTTGAGGGGCAACTGGGCTGTTTCAAGCTTCTGGGTATTACAAATAAAGCTGCTATAAACATGGTTGAGCAAATGTCCTTATTGTGTACTCGAGACTCTTTCGGATATATGCCTAGGAGTGGTATGGGTGGATCTTAAGAAAGCACTATCCCTAGTTGTCTTAGAAGGCACCAGATTGATTTCCAGATTGGTTGCATAAGTTTACATTCCCACCAGCAGTGGAGGAAGGTTCCCCTTTCTCCACAACCTCCCCAGCATGTGTTATCACTTGAATTTTTGATCTTGGCCATTCTGATGGGTGTAGGGTGAAATCTCAGAGTCTTTTTGATTTGCATTTCCCTAATGGCTAATGATGTTGAGCATTTCTTTAAGTGTTTCTCTGCCATTCAATATTCCTCTAAAGAGAATTCTCTGTTTAGCTCTCTTCCCCATTTTTTATTTATTTTTATTTTTTATGATTAGTTACATTTTATTAACTCTGTATCTCAGCTGTATCCCGCTCCCTTATTCTCCCCAACCCCACCCTTACTCTCACTTCTCCTCTCTGCCCCTTTACAAGTCCACAGATTGGGGAGGACCTCCTTCACTTTCATGTGAACCTCTTTTATCAGGTGTCTTCAGGACAGGCTGCAAAGTCCTCCTTTGTAGCCTCGCAGGACAGCTCCTCCCTTGGGGGGTGGGGAGGTCAAAGAGCCTGCCATTGATTTCCTGTTAGAAATAGTCCCTTTTCCCCTTTCTATGGGAAACCAATTGTTTCCTGAGCTACCGTGAGCTTCATCTGAGCAAAGGTTCTAGGTTTTATCCATACATGGTCCTTGGCAGAGTGTCCGTCTCAGAAAAGACACCTGGCCCAGATATATTTGGTCCTTGAGGAGCACCTATCGTTTAGTCATCATACTAACTCCCCTTCTGCCAAAGTTTTGGTCATGAGTCTTAGTGTCTACTTTGAAACACTGCTAGGTAGAGTCTTTCAAATGCCTTCTGAGGTAGACTCCTGTCATATGTCCTATGCATATCCCATTTGTCTTTCTAAGGAAGGATTGATCATCTTACCCCATGTCTGCTTTCTTGTTTATCTTCTTTAGGTGTATAGATTACATTATGTTTATCAGATCTTGTAGGTCTATATAAGCGAGTATATACCATGTTTGTCTTTCTCCTCCTGGGATACTTCACTCAGAATGTTCTTTTCTAGATCCCACCATTTGCCTGCAAATTCATGATTTCCTCGTTTTTGATTGCTGAGTAGTATTCCATTGTGTAAAAGTACCACAATTTCTGTATCCATTCCTCTGTTTATGGACATCCGGGTTGTTTCCAGGCTCTGACTATTACAAGTAAAGGTGCTACAAACATGGTTGAGCAAAGGTCCTTGTTGTGTATTTGAACAAACTTTGGGTGTATACCTAGCAGTGGTATAGCTGGGTTTTGAAGAAGCACTATTCCTAATTGTCTGAGAAAGTGCCAGATTGATTTCCAAAGTGGTTGTACATTCCCACCAGCAATGGAGGTGTGTTCCCCTTTCTCCACAACCTCTCCAGCATGTGTTGTCACTTGAGTTTTTCCTCTGCAGAGAATTCTCTGTTTACCTCTGATCCCCATTTTTTAGTTGGATTACTTTGTTTGTTGCTTTTCAGCTTCTTTAGTTCTTTATATGTACTGGATATTAGATCTCTGTCAGATAAAGGGTTGGTGAAGATTCTTTCCCAATCTGTAGGCAGTCATTTTGTTCGATGATGGTGTCTTTTGCTTTACAAAAGCTTTTCAGTTTCATGACTTCCCATTTATTGAAGTTCTCTCTTGTACCAATGAGTTCTAGGTTCTTCCCCACTTTTTTTTTCTAACTGATTTAGTGTGTCTGGTTTTATGTTGAGGACTTTGATCCACTTGGACTTTAGTCTTATGCAGGATGATAAGTATGGATCTATTTGCATTTTTCTACATGTACATATCCAGTTAGTCCAGCACCATTTGTTGACAATGCTATCTTTTTTCCATTGTATGGTATTGGCATCTTTGTCAAAGATCAGGTTTCCATAGTTTTGTGGGTTTATTTCTGGGTCTTCTATTTGGTTCCATTGATCAACCATTCTGTTTCTATGCCAGTACCACGCAGTTTTTATTACTGTTGCTCTGTAGTACAGCTTAGATCAAGGATGGAGAGCCTCAAGAAGATCTTTTATTGTGGAGGATTATTTTAGCAATTCTGGGTTTCTTGTTATTCCATATGAAGTTGAGAATTTTTCTTTCCAGGTCTGTAAAGAATTGTGTTGGTATTTTGATGGGAATTGCATTCAATCTGTACATTACTTTTGGTAAGATGGCCATTTTTAGGATGTAAATCCTGCCAAGCAATGAGCATGGGAGGTTTTTTCATCTTTTGATAGCTTCTATTTCTTTCTTCAGAGAATTGAATTTTTTTTTTTTTCGTACAAGTCTTCGACTTGCTTGGTTAGGGTAAAACCAAGGTACTTCATGTCATTTGTATCTATTGTGAAGGGTGTTGTTTCCCTAATTTCTTTCTCAGTCCTTTTGTCTTTTGTATACAGGAGGACTACTGATTCTTTTAAGTTAATTTTGTATCCGGCCACTTTTGTATCCTGCTGAAGGTATTTATCATTTGTAGGAGTTCCCTGGTAGAATTTTTGGCGTCACTGAGCTATACTATCATATCATCTGCAAAGAGTGATAATTTGACTTCTTCCTTTTCAATTTATATCCGCTTGATATCCTTCAACTGTCTTTATTGCTCTAGCAAGGACTTCCAGAGCTATGTTGAAGAAGTATGGAGAGAGTGGGCAGCCTTGTCTTGTTCCTGATTTCAGTGGGGTTTCTTTAAGTTTTTCTCTGTTTAGTTTGATGTTGGCTATAGGCTTGCTGTATATTGCCTTTACTATGTTTAGATATGTGCCTTGTATCCCTGATCTCTCCAATACTTTAAACAACAATGGATGTTGGATTTTGTCAAATGCTTTTTCAGCATTTAGGGAGATTATCATGTGGTTTTTATCTTTCACTTTGTTAATATGGTGGATCACATTGATGGATTTCCGTATATTGAACCACCTCTGCATACCTGGGATGAAACTTACTTGGTCATGGTGGATGATATGTTTGATGCGTTCCTGTATTCAGTTTGCAAGTGTTTTGTTGAGTATTTTAGCATTAATGTTCATAAGGGAGATTGGCCTGAAATTATGTTTCTTTGTTGGGTCTTTGTAAGGTTTACGTACCAAGGTGAATGTGGCTTCATAGATTAAGTTTGATAATGTTTATTCTGTTTTGTGGAAGAGTTTGAAGAGAGCTGGAGTTAGCTCTTCGTTGAAGGTCTGGTAGAATTCTGAGCTGAAACCATCTGGTCCTGGGCTTGCTTTTTTTTTTTTTTTTTTTTTTTTTTGGATGGCAGGCTTTTGATGAACACTTCTATTTCCTTGGGGAATATTTAATTAATTTACTTGGTCCTGATTCAGCTTTGGTAAGCAGAATCGATGAAGAAAATTGTCCATTACATTTAGATTTTCAAATTTTGTGGCATATAGACTTTTGAAGTAAGTCCTAATGATTGTTTGGATTTCCTCAGTGTCTGTAGTTATGTCCCTCTTTTCATTTCTGATTTTGTGGATTTGGATGGTGTCTCTGACTTTTAGTTAGCTTGGCTAAGGGTTTGTCTGTCTTGTTGATTTTCTCAAAGAACCAGCTCTTGGTTTCTTTAATTCTTTGAATTGTTTTATTTGTTTCTAATTGATTGATTTCAGCCCTGAGTTTGATTATTTCCTAGCATCTACTCCTTTTTTGTGTGTCTACTTCTTCTTTTTCTAGGGATTTTAAGTGAGCCATTAAGTTACTTGAATGAGCTGTCTCAAATTTCTTCTTGAAGGCACTTCGTGCTATGAACTTTCCTGTTAACACTGCTTTCATTGTGTCCCATAAGTTTGGGAATGTTGTGCCTTCATTTTCATTGAGTTCTAGGAAGACTTTATTTTTTTTTTCTTTATTTCTTCCCTGACCCAGCTGTCATTTAGTTGCAAGTTGTTAAGTTTCCATGTGTGTGTAGGCTTTTTGTTATTTCTGGTGTTGTTGAGGTCCAGCTTTATTCCATGGTGATCAGATAGGATACAAGGGATTATTTGAATCTTGTTGAGGCTGGCTTTGTGACTAACTATATGATCTATTTTGGAGAAGATTCCATGAGGTGCTGAGAAGAAGGTAAATTCTTTTTTGTTTGGGTGTAAGGTTTTGTAAATGTCTGTTAGGTCCATTTGATTCATGACCTATGTCAGACACATTGTTTCTTTGTGTAGATTCTGTATTGTTGACCTGTCCTTTGTTGAGAGTGGGGTGTTGTGGTCTCCCACTACTAATGTGTGGGGATCTATGTGTGGTTTAAATTTTATCAATGTTTCTTTTACACATGTGTGTGCCTTTGTCCCACCATTTTCCTGCAAAGTTCATGATTTCCTTGTTTTTAATTGCTGAGTAGTATTGCATTGTGTAAAAGTACCACAATTTCTGTATCCATTCCTCAACCAAGGGACATCTGGGCTGTTTCCAGGTTCCTGGCTATTATCAGGAAAGCTGCTACAAACATAGTTGAACAAATGTCCTTGTTGTGTACTTGAGTATCTTTTGGATATATGCCTAGGAGTGGTATAGCTGTATCTTGAGAAAGCACTAATCCTAATTGTCTGAGAAAGCGACAGATTGATTTTCAAAAGTGGTTGTACAAGTTTGCATTCCCACCAAAAATGGAGGAGGGTTCCTCTTTCTCCACAACCTCTCCAGCATGTGTTGTCACTTGAGTTTTTGATCTTTGCCATTCTGATGGGTGTAAGGTGAGATATCAGGTTCGTTTTGATTTGCATCTCTCTGATGGCTAACAATTTTGAATATTTCTTTATGTGTTTCTCTGCCATTCTGTATTCCTCTACAGAGAATTCTCTGTTTAGCTCTGTACCCCATTTTTTAATCGGATTGCTAAATTTGTTGCTTTTTAACTTCTTTAGTTCTTTATATATTCTGGATATTCACCCTCTTACAAGATATGGGCTTGGTGAAGATCGTTTCCCAGTCTATAGGGTGTCGTTTTGTTTTGACAACAGTGTCTTGCTTTACAGAAGCCTTTCAGTTTCATGAGGTCCCATTTATTGATTGTTGATCTTAGAGCCTGTGCTGCTGGTATTCTGTTTAGGAAGTTGTCTCCTGTACCAATAAGTTCCAGGCGCTTCCCCAATTATTCATTTAACCAATTTAGTGTATCTGGTTTTATGTTGAGGTCTTTGATCCACTTGGACTTCAGTTTTGTGCAGGGTGGTAAGTATCGATCTATTTTCATTTTTCTGCATGTAGACATCCAGTTGGATCAGCACTACTTGATGATGATGTCGGTTTTTTTTTGTTTGTTTGTTTGTTTGTTTGTTAGTTTTTTTCCATTCAATGGTTTCGGGTTCTTTCTCAAAAATCAAGTATTCATAGGTGTGTGGGTTTATTTCTGGGTCGTCTATCTGGTTTCATTGATCCACCATTCGGTTTCTATGCCAATACCATGCAGTTTTTATTACTATTGCTCTGTATTACAGCTTGAGATCAGGAATGGAGATGCTTCCAGATGATCTGTTGTTGTACAGGATTCTGGGCTTTTGTTTCTCCATATGAAGTTGAGAATTTTTCTTTCAATGTCTGTAAAGACTTGTGTTGGTATTTTGTTGGGAATTGCATTGAATCTGTAGATTGCTTTTGGCAGAATAGCCATTTTCACTATGTTAATCTTATTGATCCGTGAGTATGGGAGGTCTTTCCATCTTCTGATATCTTCTTCAGTTTCTTTCTTCAGAGACTTGAAGTTTTTCTCAAACAGGTCTTTCACTTGCATGGTTAGAGTCACACCAAGGTACTTTATGTTATTAGTGGTTATTGTGAAGGGTGTTGTTTCCCTAATTTCCCTAATTCCCTAATTCCGCTAATTTCTTTCTCAGCCCTTTAATCTTTGGTATACAGGAGGGCTTCTCTTTTTTTTTTTATTTAATTTTGTATCCAGCCACTTTGCTGAAGGTGTTTACTAGCTGAAGGAGTCCTTTGGTTGAATTTTTGTGGTCGCTCAGGTATAATATCATATCATCTGCGAATAGTGAAACTTTGACACCTTTCGTTCCAATTTGTATCCCCTTGATCTCCTTTACTTGTTTTATTGCTCTAGCTAGGACTTCAACTACTAAATTGAAGAGATAATGGAGAGAGTGGGCAGCCTTGCTTTATCCCTGATTTTAGTTGGCACATTCCAGAGTTCAGTTTACAATGACAAGTAACAGACTGATCAGAAAAGACAGATACAGACAAAACAGGAACAAACAATAACAAGAAAGACAAAAATTAGTGTGGCTATCATGCACTCATACTCTTGGACAATGCGAATCTTATGATGTCTCATTCGGATCCGGATCGTGTACACTAGACTAGTGGGCACAGATGACCTTTATTCATTTACTTAATTTAGTTGTCATTTTATTTTAATTTTAATTTTTTTCAGTTAAAATTCTTGTCATAACTCCAACCTTTCTCCTATCCCAGTCTCCCCTCTCTTCACCCCCTTCTCTGCTTTTCCTCAGGAAATGGGAGCTCCCTTTTCCATCTACCTCAGCACATCTACTTTCATGAGTACTGTGTATGTCCTCTTCTGTGGCCTGGCAAGGCAGTTATGCCAGGGAGAAGTGACCACCAGCTGGAAAGCAAGTCTATGTCCCCACTTCCCTTATTAGAGGACCTACCTGAAGCCTGAAGTACCCATTTGCTACAACTTTGTAGGGAACCTAGGTCCAGTTTGTGCATGGTTCTTGCTTGATGATTCAGTCTCAGGGAGCTTCTATGGGCTCTGGTGAGTTGGCTCTGTTGGTCTTCTTATGGAGCTCCTGTAACCTCTAGGTCCTTTTCTCTTTCCTCTTCCCTTGTGGAAACAAGATTCCCTACTCATTGCTCAATGTTTTTCTCTGAGTCTCAGCATCTGTTTTGAGGCATTTCTGGGTAGAGCCTCTCAGAGAAAAACTCTGACAGGCTCCTGTCTGCAATCTTAGCAGACTGTCGTTCATAGTATCAGCGCTTGAATTCTAAAATAGGATGGGTCTTTGGTTGGACCAGGCATTTGTTGGGCATTCCCTCAATCTCTGTTTTATCTGCTCTATCTTTACCATTGCAATATTGTAAACATTGCAAATTTGGGGTTGACATTTTTTGAGGGTTATTTGTTGTTCTGCTCCCCCTGCTAAGAAACTATTCTAGTTAGACGTGTCCTCTTCAGTCTCTATGGAGTCTCTGCTTGAGTCCCCGTCATATCCTCCCAGGAGCCTACATTGACTTAGGTCTACAGCTTCTCACGGGGATATCTCCACCCTCATTTCTCCTTTCTCTACAGGGTTTTTGTCCTCTTTTCCTTGCTCTCCCCAGGTCTGACCTCTACCCTTTTAACTCTGTGTCTCCTCTCCTGCCATTTTCCCACTCTTCAGCTAATATCTCTGTCTATTCTATCTCCCTCTGAGTGATATTTATGGATCCTCTCCTGGATCCTCCATGTTACTTATCTTCTTTGGGTCTGTGTGTCATAATATGTTTAACCTGTACTTTTGGCTAAAATCCACAAATAAGTGAGTACTTACCATGTGTGTCTCTCTGGGTCTGGATTACCTCACTCAAGATGATCTTTTCTAGTTCCATCCATTTGCATGGAAATTTCATAACTTTCTTGTTTTTAATAGCTCAGCAGTATTACATTATGTAAATGTGCCACTGTGTCTTCATCCTTTCTTTAGCTGAGGGACATGCAGGTTTTTGTCTGATTCTGGATATAATGAATGAAGATGCTCTGAATGTAGCTGAGCAATTCATCTTGTTGCATGGTGGAGTGTCTTTTGGGTATAAACCCCGGAGATGTATATCTGGTTCTTGAAGTTAAGCTATTCCCACTTTTCTGAGAAAGAAGCAGATTGAATTCCAAAGTGGTTGTACAAGTTAACACTCTCACCAGCAATGGAAGAATGTTCCCCTTTCTTTCCACCCTTGCCAGAATGTGCTGTTGTTTGAGATTTTGATCTTAGCCATACTGACTGGTGTGAGGTGGAATCTCAGAGACATTTTGATTTCCATGATGACTAGGGTATTTGAGATTTATTTATTTATTTATTTATTTATTTATTTATTTATTATAATTTATTCACTTTATATCTTGACTGTAGCCCCCTCCCTTGTGTTTCCTCCTGTTCCCAGCCACCCACTCAATACCCTATGCCCCTCCCATTGATCAGACATAGGAGTTTCCCTCCTCTCCTACCATCTGACCTTAGCTTATAAAGTCTCACCTGGACTGCCTGGATCCTCCTTCTCTTTAGCTGGCAAAACTACCCTGCCAGGGTCAACTGATAAAACATCACACAACTGAGTTTCTTTAAGTGCTTCTTGGTCAATAGAGATTCCTCTACTGAGAATTCTCTGTTTATTTCTGTCCTTCATTTTTTAATTGTGTTATTTTTATTGGTGTTTGATTTCTTGAGTTCATTACATATTTTGGATATTAACCCTTCGTTGAATGAAGGATTGGTGAATTTCCGAATCTGTAGATTGTCATTTCATTTGAGTGAAAGTGCCCTTTTCATTGCAGAAGCTTTTCAATTCCAGAGAGTCTGCTTTCATAGAGCCTGAGTTTTTGGTGTTGTGTTTAGAAATTTGTCTCCTATGCCAATGATTTCGAGGTTCTTCTCTGTTTCTCTTCTAATAAATTTACTGTATCTGGTGTTACAATGAAGTCTTTGATCCACTTGGATTTGAGATGGAAAACCTAGGGAAAAGGAAAGGAACTAGGGACACAATCATCACCAACAGAATACAAACAGTAGAAGAATACAAGAGGTAAGAAATATGATTGAAGAAATCTATACATTAGTCAAAGAAATGTTAAATCTAAAAAGTTCCCAAAACAGAACAGAAAAGAAATCTGGGACACTATCAAGAAACAAAATCTAAGAATAATAGAAAAAGGAGAAGACTCCCAGCTCCAAGGGTCAGAAAATATCTTCAACAAATTCATAGAAGAAAACTTCCCCAACCCAAAGGAAGAGAGGCATATAAACACACAAGTAGCTAACCAAACACCAAATAGATTGGATCAAAAAGAAAATCACCTCACCACAAAATATTCAAAATACTAAATTTACTGAACAAACAGAAAATATTAAAAGCTGCAAGGGAAAAAGGCCAAGTCACATATAATAAAGGCAACCTACCAGAATTACACTTAACTTCTTATCAGAAACACTAAAGGCCAGAAGGGCCTGGAATACCTTATCGACGTTATGAGACCACAGATGTCACCCTCAACTACTATCCCCCCCAAAACTTTTAATTCCAATAGAGAAAGAGAACTAGATATTCAACTACAAAATCAAATTTAAACAATATCTACCCACAAATCCACCCTACAGAAGATACTAGAAGGAAAACTCCAACCCAAAGAGGTCAACTACACCAAGGAAAACACAGGTGATAAATAACCCCACAAAAGGAAAAGCAAAAGAAGGAACACACACAAACACACACACAACCATCAACACATTCAACCTAACAGGAAGTAACAACAGCTGATAATATCTATCACCATCTATGGCATCAACTCCCCAATAAAAACACAGGTTAACAAAATGTATCCAAAATCAGCACTCATTATTCTGCTGCATATAGGAAACACACCTCAGCAATAAAGATAGACATTATCTCAGAGTAAAGGTTTTCTAAGCAAATGGACCCAAAAAGTTAGCTGGAGTAGCCATTCTACTATGTAATAAAATAGTTTTTCAACCAAAATTAATCAAAAGAGATGGAAAAAACACTTCATATTCATGAAAGGAAAAATCCACCAAGATGACATTTCAGATCTGAACGTGTATGCCACAAATTCAAGAGTACTCACATTCATAAACTAAACATTACTAAAGCTTAAACCACGCATCAAACCCCACACATTAATAGTGGGACACTTCATTACACCATTCTCTCCAAACTACAGATCATCAAGACAGAAACTAAATGGGGAAACAAACAAACAAACAAACAAACAAACAACTATCAGATGTCATGAATCAAATGGACCTAACAGATATCTATAAAACATTTCACCTGAACATAAAAGAATATACTTTCATCTCAGCAGCTCGTGGAACCTTCTCCAAAATTGAACATATTCTTGCTTATGAAGAAAACCTCAGTAGATATAAGAAGATTAAAATAACCCCCTGCATCTTCTCAGATCACCATGGATTAAAGCTGGAACTCAACAACAGAAACCACAGAAAGCCTACAAACTCATGGAAACTGAGGGACTCCTTACTCAACAATCACTGGATGAGGAAAGAAATAAAGAAATTAAAGACTTTATAAGTATTCAATGAAAACGAAGGCATAATATACTTAAACTTATGGGACATAATTAAAGCAATGTTAAGAAGAAAGTCATTAACACTAAGTATTTTCATAAAGAAATTGGAAAAGCTCAACTATGCCCATAGCAGCTTTATTTGTAATAGCCAGAAACTGGAAACAACCTAGATATCCCTCAACTGAAGAATGGATACAGAAATTGTGGTGCATTTACACAATGGAATACTATTCAGCAATTAAAAACAAACAAACAAACAAACAAAAAACATGAAATTTACAGGCAAATGGATGGGACTAGAAAAGATCATCCTGAGGCAGTTAACCCAGAAACAGAAAGACACACATGGTATATACTCACTTATAAGTGGATATTAGCCATATAATATAGGATAAACATACTAAAATCTATAGTTCTGAAGAAGCTAAACAACAAGGAAGGGAAGGGGCAGAAAACTCATTCAAAATGGCAACAGGATAGACATCAGAAGTAGGAGAAGACAAGGAACAGGACAGGAATATTCCACAGGGGCCCTCTGACTTTGACTATCAGGGTATCAGAGGTGGTGCTGAGACTCATATCCAAACTCTGGGCAAAGTACAGGGAACCTTATGGAAAAAGGGAGACACAGAAAACACTGGAGGGTACAGGAGCTCCACAAGGAGACCAACAGAGCCAAAATTCCTGGGACCAGTGGTCCCTGCATAGACACATACTCCAACCAAGGACCATGCATGGAGTGGACATAGATCCCCTGCTCAGAGGAACCCATAGGCTGCTCATTTTCCAACTGGGTTACCAACTAAAGGGATCAGTGGCTGTCTCTGACATAAACTCATTGGAGGTTTCTTTGTTCACCTCTTCCCAGTGAGTGTGTTTGTGTGTGTGTGTGTGTGTGTGTGTGTGTGTGTACAGCCTTGCCAGATCACAGAGAACTATGATGCAGCCTCCCTTGATGAGAGCTGATAGGCTAGGGTCAGATAGGGAAGGTGGGTGGGTATAGGAGTAGATGAGGGGGTTCTATAGCTTGTATAAAAAGTACATAAATTGGGATGAGGGGCAAGATGGCAGCACCAGGAGGACTGTCATTCTGACCAGCAGCACAGCAGGATCAGCACAGTGACCAGCAATCAGAACTCACGGCCATAAAACACAGGCGATTTTGTTTCCCAAGTGAGAGGATACCCCACGATGGGGGATTCAATCAGCTTTAACTCACCCGGCTAAACCATGGAAGAGATCCTGATTCTGCCAGATGCTTGGCTGCCAGCCCCAGCCCAGAGCCACATGCCAGTGTCTCTGGTCATGGTCCCAGACTGAACCATGCACACCACACTATCAGAGACTGGAATTTTCAGTCGAGAGATAACCCAATGGTACAGGAAACGATTTGGACTGACCTTAGGTCACCCAGACATCCCCTGAAAAAGACTCGGGTTCCACGGGCATCCCAGGAGCCAGCCTGTAGCCAAAGCCAGGGACCCAAGCACCTGCACAGAGCCCCACCTGCACACCTGATTCACTGCCTCAGATAAAACTGTGGGCCCCAGGGCACCAGAGATTGAGATTCACTGTCCAGTGCAAAAACACAGGGAGGGAAATGGCTGGTCTGATCTCAGAGCATTCAGCCGACACCCCCACCCTTAAAAGGTCTCGGGAAAATTACCCAGTTTAGGCAGACATCCAGGCTCCCAAAGGCCAGAAAGGCTGACACAGGCAGTTACTGCACACCAGCTAGCTGGTGGAGACTGAGCGGTATGCCCCAGGGTAAAAAAGAGACTGGGAGTACCTGTCTCCAGAGAATCCACAGGGAAGGAAGGAAACTGTACTGACTTAAATAACCCAGTCCTTCCCTGGAAAAAGTCTCCCAGACCAATGGGGCCGAGCCACCATCACTCAGCTGTGCTCCAGACACAGGCACAAACAGTTGCTGTGCAACAGATGTCCAACTGGGTCACAGCAGCTGATCATTAAATTTACAGCAAGAAACCCAGAAACAGGGCAGCTGTCCTCAGGACTTCCCTGGGTGAGAGGAGAACTCTCTTGACTTATAAAGACCACAGTTACCACTCAGGTCTTTATCCCTGAGGTGAGCAGCAGCAACTCCTGAAAAAACGCCAGCCATCCAGGGACTATACCCAAAAAGCTGAGAAGACTTCTTTCAGGAAAAACCAGCTTTCTGCCAAGGGGATTCTCTCCACCACAGGATCCCCAGGAACCACCAAAAAATAACTCAAAACACCTAAGATAGCACAATAGGTAGAGGAGAGGCAAGTGTAAAAGCTCAAGCAACAAAAGACAGAGCAATATGGCATATCAGGAACCCAGTTACCCAGGGGCAAGTAGCCCTGGACACCCCAGCATAACTGAAGTCCAAGAAGATGACCTGACAACTATGCTCATGAAGATGATAACAGAGGAAACAAATAAGATACATAAAGACATAGAGAAAGATAAACTCAAACAGAATATTGCCATCCATAAAGAAATAGAGGAAGTTGCAGCCAAACAGTTTATGGCTTTTAGAAAGGAAATGCTTAAAGCACTGAATGAAATAAAAGAAAGAGAGTTGAAGGAACTGAAAGAAAAACAGGAAAGTACAATTAGACAGGTGAAGGAAGCAAACAAAACAACTCAAGACCTGAAGAAAGAACTGGAAAAATTAAAGGAAACACAATTGGAGGAAATAATGGAGAGGAAGAATCTAGGGAAGAAAACAGGAACTACAAAGGTAAGCATAAACAACAAAATACAAGAGATGGAAGAAAGAATCTCAGGTGTAGAAGATACAATGGAAGAAATTGGTGTATCTGTCAAAGAAAATGTTAAATACAAAAAATTCCTGACACAGACTGTCTAAGAAATCCAAGACAATATGAAAGACAAAACCTAAGAATAATATGTATAGAGAAAAAAAGAAGACTCCCTTCTCCAAGGCCCAGAAAATATTTTCAAAAAAATCATTGAAGAAAATTTCTCCAAGTTAAAGGAGAGGTAAATAAGAATACATGAGGCATACAGAACGCCCAACATATTTGACCAGAAGAGACAATCCTCCCGCCAAATAATAATCAAAACTGTAAGTATACAGAACAAAGAAAAAATACTAAAAGCTGCAAGAGAAAAAGGCCAAGTAACATATAATGGCAAGCCCATTAGAATCACACCTGACTTTTCAACAGAAACTATGAAAGCCAGAAGGGCCTGGACAGATATCATGCAGACCCTAAGAGAACACAGATGTCAGCCCAGGCTACTATACCCTGCAAAACTCTCAGTCCTCATAGACGGAGAAAACAAGATATTCAATAACAACAACAACAAAAAAATTTCAACAATACCTACACACAAATCCAGCATTACAGAAGACACTGGAAGGGAAAATACAACCCAAGAAAATTAGCTTCTTTCAAGAAAACACAGGAAATAATTAACCTTACTACAGTAAAACAAAAAGTAACCAAGCACACAACCTTATGAACAAAGCCAACATCAATATCAAAGGATCTAACAGCAACTGGTCATTAATTTCTCTCAACATCAATGGACTCAACTTTCCAATAAAGAGACACAGATTAACAGAATGGATATGTAAACAAAACCCAGCAATCTGTTGCCTACAAGAAACACACCTAAGGCACAAAGATAGACATTACCTGAGGGTAAAGGGTTGGAAGATGACTTTCCAAGAAAAATGGACCCAAGACACAAGCAGGAGTAGCCATTCTAATAGCTGATAAAGTAGACTTTCAACCAAAATTAATCAAAAGAGATGGGGAAGGACACTTCATACTCATCAAAGAAAAATTCCAACAGGAAGACATCACAATCCTGAACATCTATGCACCAAATACAAGAGCACCCACATTTGTTAAAGGAACATTGATAAAGTTTAAACCACATATAGATCCCCACACATTAATAGTGGGAGACTTCAACACCCCACTCTCAACAGGTCAACAAAACAGAAAATTAAACAAAGAAACAATGTCTCTAACAGAGGTCATGAATCAAATGGACCTAACAGACATTTACAGAGCAGACACACCAAAAAGGAGTAGACAGCTGGAAATAATCAAACTCAGTGCTGAAAGCAATCAATTGGAAACAAATAAAACAATTTAAAGAATCAATGAAGCCAAGAGCTCGTTCTTTGAGAAAATCAACAAGATCGACAAACCCTTAGCCAAACTAATTAAAAGGCAAAGAGACAGCACCGAAATCAACACAATCAAAAATGAAAAGGGGGACATAACTACAAACACTGAGGAAATCCAAACAATCATTAGGACTTACTTCAAAAGTCTATATGGCACAAAATTTGAAAATCTAAATGAAATGGACAATTTTCTTGATCAATTTGACTTACCAAAGTTGAATCAGGACCAGGTAAATCAATTAAATAGTCCTATATCCCCCAAAGAAATAGAAGCGGTCATCAAAAGTCTCCCATCCAAAAAAAGCCCAGGACCGGATGGTTTCAGCGCAGAATTCTATCAGACCTTCAAAGAAGAGCTAACTCCAATTCTCTTCAAACTATTCCACAAAGTAGAAACAGAAGGAACATTACCAAACTCATTCTATGAAGCCACACTCACCTTGGTACCTAAACCTCACAAAGGCTCAAAAAAGAAAGTGAATTTCATGCCAATCTCCCTTGTGAACATTGATGCAAAAATACTTAACAAAATACTTGCAAATCAAATCCAAAACACATCAAAGATATTATCCACTATGACCAAGTAGGCTTCATCCCAGGTATGCAAGGGTGGTTCAATATAGAGAAATCCATCAATGTGATCCACCATATTAACAAACTGAAAGAAAAAAAAACACATGATAATCTCTCTAGATGCTGAAAAAGCATTTGACAAAAATACAAAACCCATTCATGTTTAAAGTATTGAAGAGATTAGGGATACAAGGCACATATCTAAACATAGTAAAGGCGATATACAGCAAGCCTATAGCCAACATCAAACTGAATGGAGAGAAACTTAATGCAATCCCACTGAAATCATGGACAAGGCTGCCCACTCTCCATATTGCTTCAACATAGTGCTGGAAGTCCTTGCTAGAGCAATAAGACAGTTGAAGGAGATCAAGGGGATACAAATTGGAAAGGAAGAAGTCAAATTATCACTATTTGCAAATGATATGATAGTATATATGAGTACCCCAAAAAACTCTACCAGGGAACTCCTACAGCCGATAAACACCTTCAGCAAAGTGACCGGATACAAAATTAACTCAAAAAAATTAGTAGCACTCATGTATAGAACAGACAAAAGGGCTGAGAAAGAAATTAGGGAAAGAACACCCTTCACAATAGCCACAAATGACATAAAGTACCTTGGTGTAACCCTAAGCAAACAAGTCAAAGACTTATATGAAAAAAATTTCAAGTCTCTGAAGAAAGAATTAGAAGAAGATATCAGAAGATGGAAAGATCTCCCATGCTCATGGCTTGGCAGAATTAACATATTTAAAATGGCCATCTTACCAAAAGCAATCTACAGACTTAATGCAGTTCCCATCAAATTGCAACAGAATTCTTTACAGAACTGGAAAGAAAAATTCTCAACTTCGTATGGAATAACAAGAAACCGAGAATTGCTAAAACAATCCTCTACAATAAAAGATCTTCTGGAGCTATCTCCATCCCTGATCTCAAGCTGTACTATAGAACAACAGTTACAAAAACTGCATGGTACTGGCATAGAAACAGAATGGTGGATCAATGGAACCAATCAGAGGACCCAGAAATAAACCCACACACTTATGGACACATGATTTTTGACAAAGATGCCAAAACCATACAATGGAAAAAAGATAGCATCTTCAAAAAATGGTGCTGGTCCAACTGGATGTCTACATGTAGAAAAATTAAAATAGATCCATACTTATCACCCTGCACAAAACTGAAGTTCAAGTGGATCAAAGAATTCAACATAAAACCAGATACATTAATCGGCTAGAAAAAAAAGTGGGGAATACCCTAGAACTCATTGGTACAGGAGAAAACTTCCTGAACAGAACACCAACAGCACAGGCTCTAAGAGCAACAATCAATAAATGGGACCTCATGAAACTGAAAACCTTCTGTAAAGCAAAAGACACTGTTATCAAACAAAGCAACTGCCTACAGATTGGGAAAGAATCTTCACCAACCCTTTATCTGACAGAGGACTCATATCCAGTATATATAAAGAAGTAAAGAACCTGAAAAGCAGCAAACCAAATAATCCACTTAAAAAATGGGGAACAGAGCTAAACAGAGAACTCTCTGTAGAGGAATATCGAATGGCAGAGAAACAATTAAAGAAATGCTCAACCTCATTAACCATTAGGGAAATGCAAATCAAAACAACCCTGAGATTTCACCTTACAACCATCAGAATGGCCAAGATCAAAATCTCAAGTGACAATATATGCTGGAGAGGTTGTGGAGAAAAGGGAACCCTTCTCCACTGATGGTGGGAATGTAAACTTGTACAACCACTCTGGAAATCAATCTGGCCCTTTCTCAGACAACTAGGAATAGCGCTTCCTCAAGATCCAGCCATACCACTCCTAGGCATATATCCAAAAGAGGCTCAAGTACACACACACACACAAAAACATTTGCTCAACCATGTTTGTAGCAGCTTTATTTGTAATAGCCAGAAGCTGGAAACAGCCCAGTTGCCCCTCAACTGAAGAATGGATGCAGAAACTGTGGTATATCTAGACAATGGAGTATTACACAGCAATGAAAAATAAGGAAATCCTATTATTCTTAGGTTTAGAAAGACAGATGTGATGTGCATTGAATGTATGACGGGAGTCTACTGAGCGCATCTGAAAGACTCTAACTAGCAGTGTTTTAAAAGCAAAGAGTCATGACCAAACCTTTGGCAGAGTACAGGGAATCATAAGAAAGATGGGAGTTAGTCTGATGGGGAAAGGACAGGAGCTCCACAAGGACCAAATATATCTGGGCACAGGGTCTTTTCTGAGACTGACATTCAACCAAGAACCATGTATGGATATACCTTAGAACCTCTACTCAGATGTAGCATGTGGTAGCTCAGTAAACAATTGGTTTCCCATACTGAGGGGAACCAGGACTATTTCTAACAGGAACTCAATGACTGGCTCTTTGGCCTCCCCACCCCCAAGGGAGGAGCAGTCCTGTTAGGCCACAAAGGAGGGCTTTGCAGCCAGTCCTGAAGATACCTGATAAAACAGGATCAGATGAATGGGGAGGAGGTCCCCCCTATCAGTGGACTTGGAAAGGGGCACGGTGGAGATGAGGGAGGGAGGGAAGGACTGGGAGGGAATGAGGGATTGGGACACAGCTGGGATACAGAGTTAATAAAATGTAACTGATAAGAAAAAAATACATTTCAAATAAATAAAGAAAGAAGGAAAGAAAGAAAGAAAGAAAAAAAAACAAAAAAAAGAAAAATAAGGAAATCATGAAAGTTGCAGGTAAATGGTGGGACTTGGAAAGGATCATCCTGCGTGAGTTGTCCCAGAAGCAAAAAGACACACACGATATATACTCACTCATATATAGGTACAACATAGGATAAACCCACTAAAATCGGTACATCTAAACAAACTAAGCAAAAGAGAGGACCCTAACTAAAATGCTCACTCCCCATCCTGCAAGGCAAAGAGGATGGACATCAGAAGAAGAAGAAAACAGGAAACAACCTAGGAACCTGCCACAGAGTGCCTCTGAAAGCCTTTGCCCTGCAGACTATCAAAGCAGATGCTGAGCCTGATGGCCAACAGTCGGGCTGAGTGAATGGAATTTTATGTAAGAAGTGGGAAATAGCAAGAGCTAGAGAAGACAGGAACACCACAAGGAGAGCAACAGAACAAGATAATTTGAACACAGGGAACTTCCCAGAGACTCATATTCCAACCAAGGACTATTCATGAAGATAACCTAGAACCCCTGCACAGATGTAGCCCATGGCAGTTCAATGTCCAAGTGGGTTACATAGTAATGGGAAGAGGGACTTCCTCTGACATAATCTGAATGGCCTGCTCTTTGATCACCTCCCTCTGAGGGGGGAGCAGCCTTAACAGGCCACAGAAGATGACAATGCAGCCATTTCTGATGAGAACTGATAGTCTAAAATCAGAAAGAAAGAGAGGAAGACCTCCCCTATCAGTGGACTTGGGGAGGGGCATGCATGCTGAAACGGGAGGAGGGATGGGATCAGGATTGGAGGAGGGAGGGGCTTATGGGGGGATACCAAATGAATAAAGTGTAATTAATAATAATACTAATAAAAGAAAGAAAAAGAAAAAGAAAGAATGAGAAAGTTGCAGGAAAATGTGTTTCAGGTGTGTGTTGTGCCCAGAGAAATAGAGAATGGAGAGGTTCAAGTTACATTGTATATATGATTGAATATATACAAGAATAAATATGTTTGATCTTTAAAAAAAATGTTTTAAATCTTTATATGTGACATGTTGTTTTTACTCAAAACATACTATGTGACCAAGCTCAAGGAAAAGACAGATAACAGAAGATTTCTAATTGCAGCAGGAGTGTGACCATATAATATGTCTTCAGCATAGTTAAGAAGTCAGGGTTTTAATTTGTGTTTAACCGCTTATTTTTCTAGTTACAATTACTCATGTAGAATATAACATTTTTATCCAGAGACTTCCGGGTTCTCACCTAACCATGGTAATAGAACCAAAGCCCAGCATCAGACAACCCATTTCATATTTATGTATACTTTCTTCTGATTAATAAATGTATGAACTAATCAAAAAATGATCAGGATCAAAATTTCCTTACACATTACTACTCAAAAACAATAATAATATTAGTGGGATACATACCTCAGTCAATTGTCTGGAGAAGTGTTGTATTGCCCCTGACTAAACATTCCCAAGATGACTTGGGAGCAGGCAGTGCTGCTTGGTTAGGTCCTGTGTTTCTTCAGTGTGATTGTATCCTGCTCATTCATTCCTCATCAATAATTTCTCTCATCTAGACATTCCAAATATCTCACTATTGAAAAGCGCATGGAAAAATGTTCTTTTATGTTTTCCAGGCAGAGGAGGACTTTCAGCCTTCTTTTTGTTATAAAAAATAAAGGTCTTTTTTACATCTTGAAAAAAAAAGTACATAAATTGTAATAAAATAAATAAAAAAATATCTTAGCCATTATGATTGGTGAAAGGTAAAAATCTCAGGGTCATTTTGATTTGCATTTCTCTGATGGCTAAGGACGTTAAACATCTCTTTAAGTGTTTCTCTGCCATCTATATTCCTCTACAGAGAATTCTCTGCTTAGCTTCATATCCCATTTTTTTTAACTTGGATTGCATGATTTATTGCTTTTTAACTTCTTTAGTTCTTTATATATTCTGGATATCAGCCCTTTGTCAAATACAGGTTTGTTGAAGATCCTTTCCCAGTCTGTAGGCTGTTGTCTTATACTGATGACAGTTTCTGTTGCTTTACAGAAGATTTTCAGTTTCATGAGGTCCCATGCCACGGACCGACCCAAAAACCTCAGGAGAATCAGGGCTTTCGATATCAGGTTAGACACAGGTAGGAGAATGACAGACAGAGGCCACACTGTAATAGTTTTGACTCTGCTACAATTTTACTGAAGTCAGGCTAATAATTTTATAGTGATTTCATGAGGAAGCACCTTAAAGTTGGCATGCTTCCCAAAACATTTAGACTTTTACCAAGGATACAAAGTTTTTATTTTAATTCTAAAGGGTAGCCAAGTGTAAAGCAATGCCCACAAGAAATCTTGGCTTAGGAACTTTCTGATCAACGCAAACAAAAAACAAAAACCTCAAACTGCAGTTTCATTATCACTGACTAGTGAAGGGGAAAGTCAGGAGCTGTAATAGTCCTCCGAGCCAGGTCAAATACCTGCCAAAGTCTTTTTCTACATTAAAGTCTAAATACACCTTGGTCAACTGTCCTCCCATAGGTCTTGCTAAAGATTTATAATCCTCCTTAGAAACAAGATGCCAAAGGGAGGCATGCTCGAGCCAGCTGTACTTTCTTATGCTATCTTTTCCTAAGAAGGAGCCCATTATTTTTTCACTATTCTTTTAATGCTTTTTGATACTGAATCTGATTCATTACTTCTTTTAAAATTTTATTTTTCTTTTACTCTATTCTTGCTAAAGCTTTTAATAATCTATCAAAAATATGTTTTCTTGAATAGTTAATTGTGCTGTTTCAAAAATCACAAAGAGAAAACAAAAGGCTCATTAATCCAACCTTGCATCTGAGAAAACAGGATTTCTAGAGTACGTTTCTTGGGCTTAGATGGCCAGAGGGAACATTCAGTGACTTCCACAGAGCTGATTCCCTTAGGAAACATGTCTCCTCCTCGTCTTAGCAGCATAAATCTATGCTTATAAAGCACCTTTTCATGCTCACATAGATGACTCTAGAGTTAGTGTGGCAGTCCCATTTATTGATTGTTGCTCTTAGAGCCTTTGCTGGTGGTTTTCTGTTCAGGAAGTTTGTCTCCTGTGCCAATGAGTTCTTGGCTCTTCCCCACTTTTTCTTACAACATTTAGTGTATCTGGTGTTATGAGGAGGTCTTTGATCAAGTTGGACTTTAGTTTAGTGCAGGGTGATAAACATGGGTAGTTTTCATTTTTCTGCATGTAGACATCCATTTGGACCAGCACTATTTGTTGAAGAGGCTGTTTTTTTTTTTTCTCCATTGAATGGTTTTGGCATCTTTGTCAAAAATCAGGTGTCCATAATAGTGTGGATTTATTTCAGGGTCTTCTATTTGATTCCATGTATTCACCATTCTGTTTCTATGCCATTACCATGCAGTTTTTATTACTGTTGCTCTATAGTACAGCTTGAGATCAGGGATGTAGATACCTCCAGAAGATCTTTTATTTCAGAGGATTTTTTTGGGCAATTCTGGGTTTCTTGTTATTCCTTATGAATCCTGTGCAATAAAAGATCTTCAGGAGGTATCTCCATCCTTGATCTCAAGCTGTACTATAGAGCAACAATTCTCTGCAATAAAAGACATGAGGAAATTTTAACTTAGTTTCAAGGCCTAAAATCTTGTCATTTGGGGAAACACAAAACTCAAATTTCTTTGTCTATTAAATATGTGAAGATATAAATTGTTTATTATTAGCCAGGCTTGTTGTTTCACACCTGTAATCCCAGAACTGCAGAAGGCAGAGACAGGCAAATATCTGTGAGTTTGAGGCCAGTCTGTTCTAGAAAGCGAGTCTAGGACAGCTAAGGCTATACAGACAAACCCTGTCTCAAAAAACAAAACAAAACTTTAATATTGTCCAGTGTATGGATGGTGTGTTGTTTGTGTGTGTGTATATGTGTTTGTGCATGTGTACACATGCTATGTCCAGGGCAGATGACAACTCTGTAGAGTCATTTCAACCTTTCCACATTTGTATGTGTTCCTGGGATTGCACTGAATATATTAGGCTTGCACGTAAGTGACATCAGTTGTTGTATAGCAGGATGACCTTTGGTGAGTGATAAGGTCAGTGCACACCTCTGAGTCCACCTCTGCAAAAGGCCATATCATACACTGACCATGATGGAGACCATCAGGAAGGGTTCACCAAGAATAACAATACTATATTACTAATGATAACAATAATTTATATTTCTAATAATAATTCCCAATAAGCTCTCCTCTAGTGTAGAGTGCCAGGACCAGCCTTTGTCATCATAATAGAATTAGCTCTCAAAGATGCTACACCCACAAGCATGCTGCTTAGCCAAATCTGGCTTACCTCCTAGTAGATATTCTTTCTTTCATATTGTCCTGTTCACCTAGCATCACACCCTGGACCTTGAGGAGAGTGCTGTTTGGCCAATTAGGTGATCATGCAGAAGTAGGGCTTATGAAACCTTTGGCCACATGCTCCTGTTTTGCTGAGGTTATTTGCAGGCCCCACCACCAGAGATACATATTATTTTATGGATCTTTTCTTTCCAGTTTCTGCTCACTTCACCCATGTTTTCTAAACTCTTTTCAGTTCTCATGGTCTTTTTCCCCTATCTTTTTGTTTTTGGTGGAATGCATTTTTCCCACCTTCCCATCATGACTGTTTTTTTTTCCAAGAAATCCACTGAGGGGGTGGGTCTGCCTTTCTAACAAGTTCATAGTAGGTCAGTTGCCAAATGTTGTGTGGCCCATTTGAAAAATGTCACCTAGGGCATGGTGGAGATGAGGGAGGGAGGGAGGGACTGGGAGGGAATGAGGGATCAGGGCATGGCTGGGATACAGAGTTAATAAAATGTAACTGATAAGAAAAAAATAAAATTCAAAAAAAAGAAAAATGTCACCTATAAAGGCACTTACATGCAGCCTAACAACATCAGTGCAATACTAGGAACCCACATGAATGCTGAAGGAGAGAACTGACTCCACAAAGTTGTCTTCTGACCTCCACACAGCATGTGTGTTTACATACAAATAAACACACACCATTCATGGCTGTTCCAAGATGCTCTATGCACTGTCTAGACAGAAGACTTAGGAGGAAGAGGCTGAGATAAGCTGTAATCATTTGTTGCAACAAAACGTGTTTTGGGCTGACAAACAAATTGATCCCTCCCTGCAGATTCCAGGAATTTATAAAACAGCTTACACTTGACTCCAATTCTCAGCAACAAGTTTGGATTGTTAACTTGTGAAATCCAATACCAGAAAAAAAAAATAAAGATGACATGACAGGAAGGAAAGAAGACAGAGAAAGGAATACAGGAGAGACCACAGAGGCAGTGAGTTGAGCCATTCTCTGGCCTGTGCTTCTCCTTTCTTGCCACCCCAGAGTATGTAACACATAGCAACATACACTTCCTTCATCTGTTTGAATGTGGAGTCCTGCTTTTCAATGACAGCTTCTATGTTTTTTGTTCGTTTCCTCTCTATGTAGCACTAATTGTGCCTCTACTTCTTTGGCTATAATTGCCTGTATTTCCATGAGAGCTTTGTTTATTTCTTCTTTATTTGCCTTCATTTTTGTGGACATTTTTTGAGAGCTTTGTTCATTCTTTGTTTGCCTCAATTTTTTTTGGTCATTTTTCTGAGAGCTCTGTTTGTTTCCTCTTTGTTCGTCTGATTTCTTTGGCTATCTCTCTGAGGGCTTTGTTCATTTCATCTTTATGGGCCTCTAATAGCTGGAGAAACATAGTTTTGAGGTCGTTTTCTTGTATATCTAGTGAATTGAAGTGTCCATTGGTTTGAGGGGTTGCTGGTGAGGTCATTATGTCCTGATTTTTGTTGGGTGTGTTCTTACGTCTGCCTTTAGCCATCTGGTTATTTATAACCCTCACTGTGCCCGAAAGGATTGGGTTTTCTCAGCCCCGATCTCGGGTTGGGGTACAGACAATGTTGTCTGTGGCAGATTCTGCTGGACGCCTCTTGCCTCCTCCAAAGAGGGAGTAGGGATTTTGAGCTGGGCATGCAGCTGCTCTCTGTGCATGGCGGGAGCTCAGTTGTGATGGTGGCGGGTACCTGCGGTCAGCTAGAACTTCCAGGGAAAGACTGGGCGACCTGTTATCAGTCTTGTAACTTTCCTTCCCTGTGGGGTTTTCTTGCGACTGGGACTCCCATTCTCTGGCACCCTTGTGCCCACCAATCAGCCTGGGAAAGTGATCGGGACATGCAGGCGTGCAGCTCCCACCTGGAGACCCAATGCCCTCATTACCCAGGATCTCTTCCTGGTTCTGGCTGGGCCGCCAAAGAGTGGACCCAACCGATTCCCACGCTGTGGGAGCCTTCCCTCACCTGGGAAACATGATCACTGTAGTTTTAGGGCCCATAGCTCAGTCTCCTGATCGCTGCATGGAGAGTGTTGTCCTGCTTCTCAGACACAGTGTTCTCCAGGCGCCGCCATCTTCTTTTCCTCTCTCCAATACTTTAAACATGAATAGATGTTGGATTTGGTCAAATGACTTTTCAACAACTAAGGAAATGATCATGTGGTTTTTCTCCTTCAGTTTGTTATTGTGGTGTATCACATTGATGGATTTCCGTATATTGAACCTCCCCTGTATGCCAGGGATGAAGCCTACTTGGTCATAACTGGATGATATCTTTGAAGTGTTCTTGGATTCGGTTTGCAAGTATTTTGTTGAATATTTTTGCATCAATGTTCATAAGGGAGATTGGCCTATAATTCTCTTTCTTTGTTGGGTCTTTGTGAGGTTTAGGTAGCAAGGTGGCTATGGCTTCATAGAATGAATGAGTTTGGTAGTGTCCTTCTGTTTCTATTTTGTGGAATAGTTTGCAGAGTATTGGTGTTAGCTCTTCTCTGAAGATCTGGTAGAATTCTGCACTGAAGCCATCTGGCCCTGGCTTTTTTGGCATGGTAGACTTTTGATGACAGCTTCTATTTCCTTAGGGGATATAGGACTATATAATTGATTTACCTGGTCCTGATTCAGCTTTGGTAATTCGAATCGATCAAGAAAATTGTCCATTTCATTTAGGTTTTCAAATTTCGTGGCATATAGACTTTGAAAGTAAGACCTCATTATTGTTTGGATTTCTTCAGTGTCTGTGGTTATGTCCCACTTTTCATTTCTGATTTTGTTAATTTGGATATTTTCTATCTGCCTTTTAGTTAGCTTGGCTAAGGGTTTGTCTATCTTGATTATCTCAAAGAAACAGCTCTTGGTTTCATTGATTCTTTCAATTGTTTTATTTGTTTCTAATTGATTGATTTCAGCCTTGAGTCTAATTATTTCCAGCTGTCTACTCCTCTTTCATGTGTCTGCTTTTTTTTTTTTCCTCGGGCTTTTAAGTTAGCCATTAAGTTGCTTGCATGAGATGTTTCCAATTTCTTCTTGAAGGCACTTAGTGCTATGAACTTTCTTCTTAGCACTGCTTTCATTGTGTCTGCTAAGTTTGGGTATGTTGTGCCTTAATTTCTATTGAATTCTAGGAAGTCTTTAATTTCTTTCTTTATTTCTTCTCTGACCCAGCTGTCATTTAATAGCAAGTTGTTCAGTTTCCATATTTGTGTAGGCCTTTTGCTATTTTTGTCATTGAGATCCAGTTTTAATCCATGGTGATCAGATAGGATACACGGGATTATTTCAATCTGCTTGTATCTGTTGAGGCTGGCTTTGTGAATAACTATATGGTCTATTTTGGAGACGGTTCCATGAGGTGCTGAGAAGAATGTAAATTCTTTTGAGTTTGGGTGTAAGGTTCTGTAGACATCTGCGAGGTTTATTTGATTCATGACTTCTGTCAGAGTTATTTTTTCCTTGTTTAATTTGTTTTGTTGACTGGTCCTTTGTTGAGAGTGAGGTGTTGAAGTCTCCCATTATTAATGTGGGTGGGTCTATGTGTGGTTTAAGTTTTATTAAATTTTATTTACAAATGTGTGTACCCTTGCATTTGAGGCATAGATGTTCAGGATTGTGATGTCTTCCTGGTGGATTTTTCCCTTGAAGGGTATGAAGTGTCCCTCGCCATCTCTTTTCATTAATTTTGGTAGAAAGTCTATTTTATCAGATATTAGAATGGCTCCTGCGGCTTGCTTCTTGGTTCAATTTGCTTGGAAAGCGATCTTCCAACACTTTACCCTCAGGTAATGTCTATCTTTGTGACTTAGGTGCGTTTCTTGTATGGAACAGATTGCTGGGCTTTGTTTACTCATCCATTCTGTTAGTCTGTGTCTTTTTATTGGAGAGTTGAGTCCATTGATGTTGAGAGAGATAAGTAATTAGTGGCTGTTAGATCCTTTGATTCTGATGTTGGCAGCGGTCATAAGGTTGTGTACTTGGTTGCTTTTTGTTTTACTGTAGTGTGGTTAATTATTTCCTGTGTTTTCTTGGAAGTAGGTAGTGTTCTTGGGTTGTAGTTTCCCTTCTAGTGTCTTCTTTAACACTGGATTTGTGTGTAGGTATTGTTGAAATTTGTTTTTGTCATTGAATATCTTGTTTTCTCCGTCTATGAAGACAGAGTTTTGCAGGGTATAGTAGCCTGGGCTGACATCTGTGTTCTCTTAGGGTCTGCGTGATATCTGTCCAGGCCCTCTGGCTTTCATATTCTCTGTTGAAAAGTCAGGTGTGATGTTAACCGATTGGCTATTATATGTAAATTGTCCTTTTTCCCTTGCAGCTTTTAGTATTTTTTCTTTGTTCCGTATACTTATTCTTTTGATTATTGTGTAGCAGGAAGATTTTTTTTTCTGGTCTAATTTATTGGGTGTTTTGTATGCCTCTTGTATTCTTACTGGCCTCTCCTTTAAGTTGGGGAAATTTTCTTCAATGATTTTGTTGAAAATATTTTCTGGGCCTTAGAGCAGAGAATGTTCTTTTTCCTCTATTCCTATTATTCTTAGGTTTTGTCTTTTTATGTTGTCTTGAATTCTTAGACAGTCTGTGTCAGGAATTGTTTTTAGATTTAACATTTTCTTTGACAGATACATCTATTTCTTCCATTGTATCTTCCACACCTGAGATTCTTTCTTCCATCTCTTGTAGTATATTGGTTATGCTAACCTCTGTAGTTCCTGTTTTCTTCCCTAAGTTCTTTCTCTCCACAATTTTCTCCATTTGTGTTTTCTTTAATTTTTCCAATTCTATCTTCAGATCTTGAGCCAGTTTTTTTTTTTTTTATTTCCTTCAACTGACTGATTGTATTTTCCTGTTTTTCCATCAATTCTTTCAGGTGTTTGTTTGAATAAACTTGTTTCTTTTATTTAATTCATTGATTGAAGCATTTCCTCTCAAAATGCCACAATCTGTTTGGCTGCCACTTCCTGTATTTCTTTATGGATGGCCATATTCTGTTTGAGTTTGTCTTCCTCTAGGTCTTTACGTATTTTATTTGTTTTCTCTGTTATCATCTTCATGAGCATAGTTGTTAGGTCATCTTCTTGGACTTCAGTTATGCTGGGGTGTCCAGGGCTTCTTACTCCTGGATAACTGGGTTCTGGAGATGCCACATTGCTCTGTCTTTTGTTGGTTGAGCTTTCACACTGGTCTCTACCCATTGGGCTATCTTAGGTGTTTGGGCTTAGTTTCTGGTGTTTCCTGAGGATCTTGTGGTAGAGAGATTCCCCTTGGCAGAAAGACTGTTTTTCCTGAAGGAAGTCTTCTCAGCTTTTCGGGTATAGTCACTGGAAGGTGGCATTTTTCAGCAGTTGCCATTGCTCACCTCAGGGATAGACACCTGAGTGTTAACTGTGTTCCTTGTTTGTCAAGAGGGTTCTCTTCCTGCCTAGGGAATTCCTGAAGACAGCTGCCCTGCTTCTGGGTTTCTTGCTATAAATTTAATGATCTGCTGCTGTGACCTGTGTGTCTTGTGGTTTGGTCAGTTTGTTATGGATAACTAGTTGCTCCTTGGAGCAGTATCTGCTCCAAGGGATTCATCTCGGGGATTCCAGGCTTTTGTAGGTCTGAGATTGGGGCTCTTTGTCCTAGTACGCAAGCGGTAATCTGTGGTGGGTGTGTAGTGCTCCCTTGGTAACAACAGGCTATCTGGTGCACAGCAGTTCCCTGGGTTGGGCCGGTCTGTGGGACTTATTCCAGGGATATACTGGGTGGCCTAAGTCTGTCCTCTTTGCTTAGTTCCCTGTGAGGATTTCTACCAACAGTGACTCCCAGTCTCTGTTGCCCTGGGGCACACAGTTGGAGAGCTGGCATGCAGCAACTGTCTTTGCCTGCTGCAGGATCCCAGATCAGTGATGACTGTGGCTCTTATCTGTGAGTCTACAACACTTTTTCCAGGGAAGGACTGGGTGATTTAAGTCATTACTGTTTCTTTCCTTCCCTGTGGAGTTATCTCGCAACAGGGACTCCTAGTCTCTTTTTTGCTCTGGGACGCACAGCTCAGTCCATTTGACTAGCCAGAGTGGTAGAAAGAATCTGGCCTGTTGTTTTAAGCTTAGGAATAGCTTGAGCAATATAAGCACTGTCAGTAAACAAAATAAAAGGCTCAGCAAAATGTTGTAAAACTGTGTGCATAGCCATCAATTCTGCAAGTTTAGTAGATAACCCTGGAACTTGAAAATAACTTTTTGTTTGTTAACAGTAGAACCAGCTTTTTTATTTAGCATTACCATCAGAAAAATAGAACAAGCATTTTTAAAGGTTTATTTTTAACTATAGTAGGAAAAACAACACTATGTAAAGTAAAAAATTGAATAATCTTATTGGAAGGGTACTGATTATCTAGTTGTAGCCAGAGAAAGTAACCATTTATCTGAATTGGCATAAAGCTAATTAATTTAAACTTTATTATATGTCATAATAATCTTGGAAGGCTCAATTCCAAAGTAAGCCCTTGCCTGGGTGTGTCCCGACACAATGACTTGGGCAATAGCCTCATAATAAGGCAAATTTACTTTATTGGGACTAGCTGACAAGTGGATCCACAATAGAGGATTAGATTGCTATAACAATCCAGTAGGAGATGACTGTGTTTGAAATACGAGAGGAGTATCTGGATCCCAGTATGTTACAAATTGATTTTTCAAAGCTTTTTCCACTAACAATAATGCATCCCGAGCCCCTGGAGTCAATATTTGCGGGGAGGTAGGAGCTGTATCCCCTTTAAGAATATTAAACAATGGCATAAGTTGTCCAGTGGTTAATTTTAGATATGGTCTAAGCCAATTTATATCCCCCAATAATTTTTGGAAGTCATTAAGAGTCTTTAACTTATTTATTTTAATTTGTACTTTTTGATGTTTAATAGCCAGAGGAAATAAATTAAAACCTAAATAACTATATGGATCTCTAGTTTGTACCTTTTTTGGAGCAATTTTTAATCCTGCTTGGGACAAAGCCTTAGAAAGATCTGTGTAGCAAGCCATAACATTTTGAGCTATAGGAGAGACTAGTAAAATATCATCTATATAATGAATATTATAAATAGAAGGCCATTTTTTTTGTATTGGACTAATGGCCTTAACAAATTGTTGACATAAAGTAGAAGTATTTGCCATGCCCTGTGGCAGAATCCTCCAATGACAACGTTTCATAGATTCTTTGAAATTAATGGAAGGGAGACTAAAAACAAATCTATGGCAATCCTCAGGATGCAAAAGAATTGGGAAAAAAGCAGTCTTTTAAATCTAAAATAATTTTGTAAGTGTTTGGAGGAATCCCACTAGGTGACGGGAGTACTGGTTGTAATGTTTTTATAATTATCTTAGTCTCATTTTTTAAAATCTTGTAATAAACTAAATTTATTAGATCTCTTTTGAATTATAAATATGGGCATGTTCCACGGTGAGTTAGAGGGAACTATATGCCCTATAATGGTTAACAATGATCTGAATATAACCCTGTAAAATCCTGGGCGAATATGGAGCTGTAGTCCTTTTTTTTTTTTTTCCTTTAAAAGAGCATAAGCAAACATTTTGCATTGAAGAATCTCCAGCCTTTTTAAATGAAGAACAACATATTTTATGGTTTTTTCCTGATATGATACATTGTAATAACTGCAGTTTTGTTAATTGGCTTAAACAGCATGGCTTGGATTTACTTTGTAGAATTAATAAAATAAATACCAAGGTCTTTTGACCTCCCACAAAGGGTTGAGAAACTGTTTTAAGTTCTTTGTTACACTGCCCAAGGGTTATTATTTTAAAATACCTGATAAATTTTAAAATGTTTTATAGAATTTAACTCCGATGGTCCAGGACAAAACTCAGAAGTGCTGATTTAAACTGTCTCATGTCCAAAAATATCAATATCGTTAGTCCAAGTCTACAGATAAACATACATACACAGATAAACATACACACATACATATACATAAGGAACATAGAAATCTGACAATGCCACCTTGGATTAACCAGAATACCCAAATACCAGGAGTTGACTGGCCCCTACTGGATACAAGTCCCACAGATTCCAGAAGGAGTGGACCTCTTCTTGGGCCCCTCCACACACATAGATTCCAAAAGGAGCAGAGTCCCTATGGCCCTCTCCACAGCTTCCAGATGGAGAGCGAGCTCTAATAGCCCTCTCTACTTCCAGAGTAGGGTCCCAGCGACCCTCTCTCCTGGTCCCAAAAGGAATAGCCTTTATGGGCCCTTGGGTCCCTCTCTTGGCCTCCTCCCTGGGAATTGGAGTGTGCTCCAGAGATTCCCTTTACCAAATTGGAAACTCTCCGAGTTTCCCCAGACCTCACAAGCAAACCAAAACCAGAAATCAGAGCAGATAGCCAGCAGACAAAACAAACAAATAAACAAACAAACAAACAAACAAAAAACAGAGACAAAGACAAAAAACAACCACGGTACCTGCTTTTTAAACATTTAAATATTTTCAAAACCTGTTTTTGCAATATTAAAACAAAGCATCCTCTTTAGGAGTGAAATCATAAAGCATATTTATAATTTAAAAAATCAAAACCAAACTTCAAAATTTACCAGTGCAAACAATCCAGTTTTTTTTTTTTTTTTTTTTTACATTTGCCACAGGTTCATCTTTTTATTTTTTATTTTTATTATTATTATTATTTTACACTTTATTCACTTTGTATCCCCCCATAAGACCCTCCTTCCTCCCCTCCCGTTCACACCCTCCCCATGCCCCTCCCCAAGTCCACTGATAGGGGATGTCCTCTTCTCCTTCCTTCTGATCTTAGTCTATGAGATCACATCCTGAGTGGCTACCTTGTCATCTTCTGTGGCCTGGTAAGACTGCTCTCCCCTCAGGGGGAGGTGATCAAAGAACAGGCCTATCAGATTGTGTCGGAGGCAGTCCCTCTTCCCATTACTATGTAACCCACTTAGACACTAAACTGCCATGGATTACATCTGCACAGGGGTTCTAGGTTATCCCCATGCCTGGTACTTGCTTGGCATATGGGTCTCTGGGAAGACCCCTTTGTTCAAATCTTCTAGTTCTGTTGCTCTCCTTTTGGGGTTCCTGTCCTCTCCATAACCTACTATTTCCCATTTCTTACATAAGATTATATGCACTCTGCCCAAGAGTTGGCCATAAAGTCTCAGCGTCTGCTTTGATAGTCTGCAGGGCAGAGGCTTTCAGAGGCCATCTGTGGCAGGTTCCTAGGTTGTTTCCTGCTTTCTTCTTCTGATGTCCATCCTCTTTGCCTTTCAGGATGGGGATTGAGCGTTTTAGTCAGGGTCCTCTCTCTTGATTAGTTTCTTTAGATGGACAGATTTTAGGTTTATCCTATAAGTCTATATGAGTGAGTATATACTGTATGTGTCTTTCTGCTTCTGGGACAGCTCAATCAGGATGATCCTTTCAGGTCCCACCATTTACCTGAAAATTGAATGATTTCCTTATTTTTTCATTGCAGAGTAATACTCCATTGTGTAGATATACCACAATTTCTGCATCCACCCTTCACTTGAGGGGCATCTGGGCTGTTTCCAGCTTCTGGCTATTACAAATAAGGCTGATACAAACATGGTTGAGCAAATGTCCATTTTGTGTACTTGAGCCTCTTTTGGATATATGCCTAGGAATGGTATGGCTGGATCTTGAGGAAGCACTATTCCTAGTTGTCTGAGAAAGCGCCAGATTGATTTCCAGAGTGGTTGTATAAGTTTACATCCCCACCAGCAGTGGAGGAGGGTTCCCCTGTCTCCACAACCTCTCCAACATGTATTGTCCCTTGAGTTTTTCATCTTGGCCATTCTGATGGGTGTAAGGTGAAATCTCAGGGTTGTTTTTATTTGCCTTTCCCTAATGGCTAATGAGGTTGAGCACCAACATCAATTTAAAATGAGACTTGTCTTTTCAGTCTAAAAGGAAACAAAATTTATGTTAACTAAGAGGTTTCATAATAATTTTTTAACCCGTAGCATATAGCAAAAATGACAGTTATATGGTTACCTTTTAAACGTATGTGTTCACAGATCTTATAAACATATATGCACCAAGCTATAGAGAAAAACAAGGACCAAGTGGCTGAATTCCCATGTTGAGATGTGCACTCCAATTTGCCAGTAACTCCAAAAAGGCGGCCATAAATAGAATATTACTCAGCAATAAAAAAAAAAAAAAAAAAAAAAACAAGAAAATCATGAAATTTGCAGGTAAATGGTGGGATCTGGAAAAGATCATCCTAAGTGAGGTATCCAGAAGCAAATAGACACACATGGTATATACTTACTCATATAGACATATAATATAGGATAAACTTAAATCTGTACACCTAAAGAAACAAATAAAGAGGGAGGACTCTTGCTAAAATGCTCAATTTCTATCCAGAAAGGCAAAGAGGATGGACATCAGAAGAAGGAGAAAAGAGGGAACAAGTCAGGAGCCTGACACAGAGGACCTCTGAAAGGCTCTGCCCTGTAGACTACAAATGCAGATGCTGAGACTTATGGCCAACCTTTGGGCAGAGTGCAGGGAATCTCATGAAAGAAGTGGGAAACAGTTAGATCTGAAGAGGACAGGAACTCTACAAGGAGAGCAACAGAACCAAAAAATCTGAGCACAGGGGTCTTTCCTGAGAATGATACTCCAATCAAGGACCATGCATGGAGATAACCTAAAACTCCTGCACAGATGTAGCCCATGGCCTTTCAGTATCCAAGTGGGTTCCACTGTAATAGGAATAGGGACTGTCTGTGACATGAACTGATTGGCCTGCTTTTTAATCACCTCCCTCTGAGGGGGAAGCATCATTACCAGGCTACAGAAGAGGCAATGTATCCACTCCTGATGAGACCTAATTCACTAGGATCAGAATGAAGGAAAATACTTTCCCTATCAGTGAACTTGGAGAGTGGGATGCATGCAGAGGGTGGAGGAAGGGAGGGATTGGGATGGGAAGAGGGAGGGAACCAAAGGGGGGATACAAAGTTAATAAACTGTAATTAATAAATAATTTAAAAAATTACAATAATCTCTCTTTTCTTTTACACAAAGAGATGTGTTTACAGATGTTAAGCTAGTCTTTTCAAGAAATACTCAGTTGTTGGGTTTTGTAGAGTGGTTCCTAGGAGTGGTCTGCAAGGTAATTTTAGGGCCCGTTTCAGGTCATCCATAGAGAGATTGCATTTTTCTTGTTTGTCCCTTATCTATTTCTGCAGGCCAATATCAGAGAATGAACAAAATATTTACTATCCTGAGACTCAAAGAAAGATAGAATCCTTTTGAGATAATGACCATTTTATGTTTGATTTTTATTTTTTCATTTATTTTTTTAAAAATATGAGATTATCTCCTTAATGGAGAAACTTAAACTTATATGAGGCACAAATAAACAATAAAAATGACCTCATGTATTATTTTAGACCTTATAAGACATATATTGCAAATTTTATTTTCTGAAGCACTATCAGAAATGCAGTAGCATAACAGAATATTTTTCACATCCTTCACACCCTGTTTGTACTATCCTAACATAGTTTTTACTAAAGCCACAAAATATTGGTCTTTTCAACCCTTCCTCTTAACTTTTGAAAATTTATCTTAACTGGAAAATAAAGAAAAAAAAATCAGTCTTCTCTGTAAGTTGCCCCTTGAGCTACTGTGGACTCAGCCAAATGGATGGTTCTCACCCTGGATCTTGTTGGCTTATCTCCTGAGGAGACTTAAAAAAACATCTGTCATTAGAAAAGAGTCACCTCCTCTAGCTCTTACAGGCAGATTGGTGACTTTGAGCCTTCTTCATTTGAGGGAAGAATTATCAGTTGTTCTTCTAGTACTCAAAAGACTTGTAAAATTAACTTAATATTTGTCACTTTCCATTTGTGAGCTAAGCCACCCCAGCTTCTCACAGGTCAGATCAAAACAGGAGCCTTCACTTCTCAAAATGTTTACGTGAATGTTGGGGACTGGTGATAGAGAAGGCTCACCACATTAGTATTTCATGTCTGTATTTTCCCTCTCTTCTTTGCTATTTCTTTCTCAAAGCAGCTGCCCTCAGTTGTAATTTAAAATATATACATATATTAAATGTATATAATATATATGTTATACATATCATATACAATATGTATATAAATATATACATATACTATACATATCATATTTTATATGTATATAATATACATATGTATTTACATATCATATATTATATGCATATAATATATACATATATCATACATATCATATTTTATATGTAATAATATATACATATATATTACATATATACTATATGTATATAATATATACATATGTTATATGTATATATTTTAAATTACAACTGAGGGAAACTGCTTTGAGAAAGAAATAATAAAGAAGAGGGAAATAAAGGGGAAAAGGACAGACATGAAAAACTAACATATACATATAAATATATATTAAATATATGCATATAAATATGTATATATTTAATCTTTGTATCAAAAAACATTCAGTTAAATAATGTGTATTTACTGATTATATATTCATGGTACTCGTGTTCAGATCTTAGTAGCACAGATATCTTCTGTATGATCTCAATTTAAAACAAAAAGAAATTTTATTTACATAATTTTATTTTCTTAAACCAAGCCTCATTAGTCTAGTCTTTAAAAATCTTACTTAAGACATATTTTCCCAATCTCTATTATGTTCATAATAATAACTTTAAAATTTTATAAATAACACTCAACATTTTTGGAGGCAGACGGTGTTGGTAAACACATGACCAGAGAAGCAGAAGAAGGTATGCTCACTAAATTAAGAGTTAAATTTTGATTAAGCAGTGGATTTCTCAAGTAAATTATAAGCACCACATATCACCTCTTCCCTCTGGTTAAAAACTTCTACATGTTTATTAAGTAGATCAAACAAAAATGTGAACATACACGTTTCTTCTCCGTGATCTGATGTTGTATCTCAGAGTCTCTGGACCTGCATGTTTCTAGCCAGCACTTTACTCACTTCTGTCACCATCACCCTCTCAGAAAGATGGTAGAAAAGCCAGACTCATCCAGCTTAGACCAGGAGTCACTGTGCAAGCTGATCCTTGCAAGGGCCATTTACACTCTTCCCACTGTTTTCTCACTGCTTTGCTCTTCCCTTAGGAAAACTGTCTTTCCTTAGCATGCACTAACACATCCTTCTCAGTTAGGTTGCCATCCAGTTATCGACCCTCAAGTCTTGCTACCTGTCTACTCCGCTCCTTTCTCTGTAGCTTCTCCTGCCCACAATGTGAGCTTTCCTACCTCTAGCTGTTTGCAGGCACAGCTCTCAATTTTCTGGCTTACTCTCTTCAGTGTTCCCCTCTAACATAGAGCCTATAGTACTGACCCAAGACTGGCTTCCAAGCTCCTTCTGTGTGTTCCAATAGTTCCCTCTGCTATACCTGCATAGACTCTGTGATCTGAGTGGATATTGCCTGTCCATCTGATTTGGAAGGATTAATCATATGGTTGCTGAATAGTGGATCCTGTCATCTTGATTCTACTGCTTGGTCTTTGTGATTTAACACAGGTTGTTCAATAAATACAAATAAAAAACCTGTCTGGTTCTTAGCTATGATGATCTAAAAATCTGTGTGCAACAGTGGGCATTATAAATCTTCCTGTTTTGTATTGTAGTGGTTCATACATAATCTTATCTTTTCTGTTTTTTTGAGACAGGGTTTCTCTGTGTAACCTTGGCTGTCCTGGACTCACTCTGTAGATCAGGCTGGCCTCAGACTCACAGTGATCCACCTGCTTCTGTCTCCTTGAGTGCTGGGATTAAAGACTTGCGTCAACACGCCAGGCTATAAGTTTATTCTTAAACACTGGTGATTCTCTTAATTGTTTTAGAAAATATAATTTGTTAAGAAAGCTCATTATTAAATCTTCTTAGTATTAAAGTATTTATTATTAACCCACAACCATATCAATAAAACAAATAGACACCTGTTGTATTTAAATAAGCCTTGTTTTACTTGGGACTGGGCAGATATTACCCCCTAATCTACCTTGTAAACTCTCAGTCTCACATCCCATGTTATTTGTTTTAACTATTTCAGTCTGGGCTACTTCCCTCCACTATCTTCCTAAATACTTGCACAATTTTCTGTCTGGGCCACTTCCCTCCATGCTGTTCCCCCTCCGAGCCCTGTTCCTCTCCTGTGTCCACGCCTCTGCTTCCATTTCTCCTCTTCCTAACTCTCTCTTCCTGTGATTCTACTCTCCTCAAAATCTGAAAACTTTGGCCACACCTACCTCACTCTGCTCTGCCTAGGTGTGTAGGCATTTATTCAGCCAATCAGGGATAACTTGGAGGCAAAGATTACAAATGTCATTTTTGAGTAAATACTGTCTGCTCATAAAATACAGCAAGCAGACCCCAGGGGGCAAAATAACAAACAATCAAATACAAAGTACCAGACCAACTTCTGCTAAAGAAATTCTAAAGCTTTGGGGATCAAGCATATAATTCTTGTTTTTCTTTCTAGAGTCTGCTCCAGTCAATCTTTGGTTCTTTGAAGCTTCTTCCTGTGACCTACCTAGTGATATATCAAATCATAATTTATATCAAGAAGAATAAAAATTAGAAAATTTAAAGAAAATATTTTTCTGAAAGATAACATTTTAGTTGTTGAAGTGTTTATGTATTATTTTAATAGTTTCCCCTTAAAATATACAAGAAGAAGTCATGCATTTTAAGCAGTTGACTGATAGCTTATTTGATTTTTCCCCCTTTTAAAAACCTTGTGCAATAGAAACAGAAGGAACACTGGGTACCTAAATCTCACAAAGACCCAACAAAGAAAGAGAATTTCAGGCCAATCTCCCTCATGAACATTGATGTAAAAATACTAAAATAATAATAATAATAATAATAATAATAATAATAATAATAATAATTGAATACAAGGACGCATCAAAGATATCATCCACTATGACCAAGTAGGCTTCATCCCAGGTATGCAGGGGTGATTCCATAGATGGAAATCCATCAATGTGATCCACCATATTAACAAACTGAAAGGAAAAAAAAACCCACATGATAATCTTCTTTTTTTAATTTTTAAAAATTCTTTATTAATTACACTTTATTTACTTTGTATCCACCCTGTGGTTCCCTCCCTCCTCTCATCCCAATCCCTCCCCTTCTCCAATTCTGCATGCATGCCCCTCCCCAAGTCCACTGATAGGGGAAGTCTTCTTTTCCTTCCTTCTGATCCTAGTGAATTAGGACTCATCAGGAGTGGCTACATTGTCTTCTTCTGTGGCTTGATAATGTTGCTTCCCCCTCAGGGGGAGGTAATGAAAGAGCAGGTCAATCAGTTCATGTCAGAGACAGTCCTGTTCTTATTACAATTCAACCCACTTGGATACTGAAAGGCCATGGGCTACATCTGTAAAGGCATTCTAGGTTATCTCCATGCATGGTCCTTGGTTGGAGTATCATTCTCAGAGAAGTCCCCTGTGTTCAGATTTTTTGGTTCTGTTGCTCTCCTTGTAGAGTTCCTGTCCTCTTCAGATCTTACTGTTTCACACTTCTTTCCTAAGATTCTCTGCACTCTGCCCAAAGGTTGCCCATAAGTCTCGACATCTGCTTCGATAGTTTGCAGGGCAGAGCCTTTCAGAGGTCCTCTGTGTCAGGCTCCTGACTTGTTCCCTCTTTTCTCCTTCTGATGTCCATCCATTTTTTTTCTCTTATTGTAGAGATTTTCTCATTTCCCAGGCTCACTGCTTTGGGTGTAAAGTCATGCAGGCTATGGATAATGGAGCTCCATTAGGAAGAAGTTGCTCACCCTGGAAGAACTGGGAAAGGGTGGGACAGAACAAGGAGCTGGTCCACTACCATCCAGTGGTCCTGGTCTGGGGAACAAGCCAACACTGCACAGCCTTGGGAGCTTACTATGTAGGCTTGCCTAAGAGGCCAAGATCCCAGTGGGTCCACATGTCTGCCCAGTAGGTATATAGGAAAAGTACTTCATCCACTGCACTGTCTATATCCATGTCCACCATTTTCTTATCTCTTCTAAAGAAAGGTAACATTCTTCTATATAGGATCCTTGGTGATCTCTTATATTTGCATCAACTGGGAAAGTAAACTGGTTACTGCAATGCAGTAGAGTTGTGTGTGTGCACATATGTACTTCAGTGTGTTCAGGAGTTTGTGTGTGTGTGTGTGTGTGTGTGTGTGTGTGTGTGTATGAGTGCTTGTACACAATCATGTCCACAGCTCCTTTGAGCATAATCTTCTATAAAACAGAAAATGGAAATATTGGAAAAAAGACTTTAGCACCCACTGAAAAAGAAATGCCTAGGAAAGGGACATGGCAGAAAAGATGCAGAATCACACTCAGGTCATTGAGATGAAGAAAGAACCCAGGCCAGGAGATGAGGGTGGAGGTAAGTGGGTACCCTGTGCCTGTGACTCTGTTCTTTTTCGGTTTCTGGCCATCTACATGGCTCTCAGCCACAGCCATGGAAAGAACACATCAGAGCATTTTGCTGATCCAGTTAACAAGAATCTCTGTCCAGGAAACAACAGGTCTTATTTAGTTTTTCTGGGGATGTTGCACCCCTTCCTCCCTTCTGGTCTATCAATAATCTGAGTATCTTGTCCATTGGTTTCCCCACAAATCCTCCTAGTCCCAAACCAATCAAGGGGGGGCATCATTTGTGAAAGACAGTGTGTCCCCTGACATGTTACTTTCCTTCAGGAACATCACCTTTAGAGGTCAGTTCCTACCCTTGGGCACATTTGCATGCAGCATATTCCTGCTGTTTATCAGCTCCCTGCAGTGACACAGCATTCCTGTGAGATGATTTCTTTGGTTACTAACAGGGGATGGGGTTGACACGGGAAACCCAGGCAGGTTTCCGTACTGCAGGATTAATCAAGGCCTTCATTGCAGTGAGTAGGATCTAAAGATGGCGTCCACATAGGTTACTAGGTTGCTCATATCTTTTCTGAACTGTGACTCAGACATTAATGAATTAATTAATAATTTCTTCAAAGTAATGCAGCTGGACTATTGGAGAAATGTGCTGTTATATTTGTATTTCAGCACAGTGTGTAGTTTGCAGTTCATCTTGCTACAGTTTTTAAATTCTGAGAAATAAATATCCAGGCACAAATATTTTTGATCCTTTTCCCTTGGGTTATTCAGGGAATGATCTCAGGTGATAGGTCATGCTGGATTGTCCAGCTGTATAGAGCTGGTGTAGAGTCAACAGCTGACATGGCTTGCCTTCACTAGGCCCATGTTCCTTCCTCCTGTAGGTCTGAAATACTCCATTCTGACCTGGAAGGAGCCACAGTCCAGGAAGAGAGCTCACTGCAGACAGAGCTCCTGCTGCAGAACAACTGAGTTTACCAGGAAAGTGAGCCACCATCCCATCCTCAGCAACTCTGGCAATCCTGGAGTGGCTTTTCTTCCTTGACTTTGGTTTCCTATGTGTAAATAGACCTCGAGTTTTTCTTGCCTGAAGCCTAGCAAGGGTGCTTCTGCATTTAATTGATTGCCTTTCCATATTTTCTGACAGCTTAGTTGAGAAAAATGAAGAGGGAATAAAAGAAGAAGAAGAAGAAGAAGAAGAAGAAGAAGAAGAAGAAGAAGAAGAAGAAGAAGAAGAA
>NW_026590307.1:444690-462295 GCF_907164565.1 Psammomys obesus
AAGAAGAAGAAGAAGAAGAAGAAGAAGAAGAAGAAGAAGAAGAAGAAACCAAGAAAGCTACAGACAACTTGAACACATTTTCTACTCTAGGATTAAGGGCTCCTAAAAAAAGACACCCTGTTTGAAATGTGAACTCACCTGTGAAGCAAATATCAACTGACCTGGTAAGCCCTGATCTAGTCCACATGTCTCCCTATTCAAGGAGAAAAGGAAGCATCAAAAATATATCACATATAGAGACACATATAGAGAGCTGACAATATAGATAGCACATCAAGTGTTGCTGGACATCCAGGAGGAGCCTGAGCACGTAAATTAGTGCTTGAATTAATGGGTCATAAGGAATACTTTAATGGAGATCACTAAGTAGAATTTGAAAGGCATTGAGCCTAAGCCTGTAACATGTCTCATCCTTTGCCTTGGGAGTGGTTGACCTACAAAGCCTGGGGAGAAGCATGGCTACACTCATCTTGAAAGGGTTATTGTAATTGGCAACTACCTTTCTACAATGTTTCCAAGGCCAGCTACCGGCTCTATGTCTATGCTGCTAAATCTCTAGCAAGAAAATGCTGCTTAGCTTAATTTGTTATTTGGTTTTGGGGTTAAGGTTTTTTTTTTTTTTTGTATTCTTTGTTTTGAGGTTTTGTATTTATTTGTTATTTCATTTGAAGTTGTCATTGACTTGCTAGTTTGCTAAGGCTATACCCTGTTTATAAAATGCCTGTCCCATTTAATCCCCTATTGAGTAAAATGATTGTATTTTTACAAATAAAAATTAATCTCCAACTGTTAATTCTTCAGACTCTTCTTTAGTCAGATGTAGTGTCACAGTCCTGTAACCCCATAATTCACAGGCAGAAATGAATCTCTTTTGGGTTCTGGGGCCTAAGGCTACATAGTGATTTGCCATTCAGCCAAGGCTACACAGAGGGAATGTTCTTTCAAAGTGGATAGTGTGTCCAACACTATGGATATCCACTTCATTGTGGAAATAGTGTCCATGCTCTATCCCTGTGGTCATATATTTAACTCCCCCTAAAATATGGTACTCTGTAGATGATCACATGAAACAAATTATTGAGAAACACAACAGCATGGCTCTAATGTCTCTTAGGAAATGTGAATATTTAGTAAGAGACTATGAAAGAAATCAGAAAACCCAGAACTATCTGCCTCTGATTTCCTTGAAGAACAGTGTTCTGCCTAATGAAGGACTATACACCACATACATACAATTTTCCAAGAGACCATAAGAAGGCACTGGATTCTACTTGGAGCTGAAGTTACAGAGGATTGTTAGCTGCACTTTTTTAAATTAATTTTAATTATAGTTTATTCATTTTTATCCTAGCTGTAGCCTCCTCCCGTATGTCTTTCCCATCACACCCTCGCTCCCTCATCTCCTCCCATGCCCTGCTCCAAGTTCACTGATACAGGACCTCCTCCCCTTCTCCTGGCCACTTCGAGTCCTCTGAAAAACAAATGCTCAAAATGCATGAGCCATCTCTCCAGCCCCTGCACTTGACTTTTGTCCTTTACCTTATGTGCTTTATAAGATTGGCTGGATTATTCCCAACCAAAGAGAGAAGTTTCTGGAGCACTGTAGGGACACATACATGAGGTAGGCATGCTGATTGTCTTGCTGTTTCCCACTTCTTTCATAAGGTTCCCTTCACTCTGCCCAAAGGTTGGCCATAAGTCTCAGCATCATCTCCTTTGACAGTCTTTAGGGCAGCTCTTATATTCTTATTGGCCTTTCCTTAAGTTGGGGAAATTTTCTTCAATGATTTTGTTGAAAATATTTTCTGGGCCTTGGAGGAGGGAATCTTCTATTTCCTCTATTCCTAAGAATACTAAGAATACTTATACTAACTAAGTATTAAGTTATAGTTATATTAACTAAGTATTAACTAGTATTAAGAATACTTAACACTAACTAAGAATATTTAGTTTTGGTCTTTTCATGTTGTCTTGAATTTCTTGGATGGTTTGTTTCAGGAATTTTTCAGATTTAACATTTTCTTTGACAGATACATTGATTTCTTCTATTGTATCTTCCATACCTGAGATTCTTTCTTCCATCTCTTGTAGTCTATTGGTTATGCTTACCTCTGAAGTTCCTGTTTTCTTCCCTAAGTTCTTTCTCTCCACAATTTCCTCCATTTGTGTTTTCTTTAATTTTTCCAATTCTATCTTCAGATCTTGAACCTTTTTTTTGATTTCCTTCACCTGTCTGATTGTATTTTCCTTCAATTCCTTCAATTGTTTGTTTGAACAATCCTCTGTTTCTTTCATTTCTTTCAGTGATTTAAGTATTTCCTCTCTAAAGGCCACAAACTGGCTGCATCTTCCTGTATTTCATTACAGATGGACATAATCTGTTTGTCTTTAGCTTCCTCCATTTCTTTATGGATGGCCATAATCTGTTTGACTTTATCTTCTGCTAGTTCTTTACCAACTTTATTTGTTTCCTCTATTATGTTCTTCAAAAGCATAGATATAAGGTCATCTTCTTGAATTCCATTTATGCTGGGGTGTCCAGGGCTGCTTGTCCCTGGATAACTGGATTCTGGAGATGCCATATTACTCTGTTGGTTGAGCTTTTATGCTGGCCTCTACCCATTGGGCTATCTTAGGTGTTGAGTGTTAGATTCTGGAATCCTGTGGTGGGGAGAATCTCCCTGGCACAAAGATGATTTTTTCTGAAGGAGGCCTCCTCAGCTTTTTGGGTATGGTTACTGAATGGCTGGTGTTTTTCATGAATTGCCACAGCTCAACTCATACATATAGAGCTGAGTGGTAACTGTGGTCTTTGTTAGTCGAGGGGGCTCTTCTCTCACCCAGAGAAGTCCTAGAGACAGCTGCCCTGCTTCTGGGTTTCTTGCTGTAAATTTAGTGAGCTGCTGCTGTAACCTGGCTACCATGTGGTCTGGACTCTTTAGTTAGGGATAACTGGTTGCCCTTTGGAGCAGTATCTGGGGGGCTGATCTCCTGGATCCCAAGCTTCTGTAGGTCTGAGGTTGGAGTTCTGTACCCCAGTTCCCAAGCGGTAAGCAGTGGCAGGTGAGCCACTGTAATCATAGTTCTGTGATAATGGGATGTTTCAGTCTCTGTGGTGCTTCTAGAAAAGTAAATATTCTGTGAAATACAGATTGAGTGACTTTGTTCTGGAGAGGAATGTTTAGCTCCTTTACCCAACAGAAATAAAACCTTTGCTATTGCTATCATGTCCTAGGGGTGAGGCAACAGAGGGAAAAGATTGCATCATTGTCCTCAAGAAGCTCTTGGTTTTATTTATTTTGTATCTTTTAAAATTTAATTTATTTATAAAACACACACTACATCCTGATTGCTGTTTCCTTCACCTCTCCTCTCCCCAGTCTCTCCACACCATATTCCCTTTCCCCCTTGTCTGTTCCTATCTCTCTCTTCAGAAAAAAGCAGGCCTTCCAGGGACATCAACATAACTAGCTACAATAAGACCAGTCATATATTCTAACATCAAGACTGGATGAGGCAACCCAGTGGGAGGTGAAAGTTCCCAAAGTCAGGCAAAAGAGTCAGAGACAGCCCTGTCCCCACTTTTAGGAGTTCCACAAGAACACCGAGCTACACAGCCATAACATGTATGCAGAGGACCCAGGTCAGACCCACACAGGCTCCCTGATCTCTGGGAGCCCACAGTCAGTCAGGTGATTCTGTGGGTTGTTTTCTTGTGGTGTCCCTGATCCCTCTGGATCCTCCAATCCTTCCTAGTCCTCCTAGAACTCCCTGAGCTCCACCTTATATTCTGCTGTGGGATTCTGTATCTGCTCCTATCAATTGCTGGATGATGTCTCTCTGATGATGTTTATGCTAGGATCTAGTCACAGCAGATTCTGGTTTTCAGGGAGCTGGCCTGACTTCCAATAGGTTAGAAGCAAGATGCTCTTGTTTTAGTTGAGAAAAACCGCACACCCATATGGAAGTGAAGACTCTTTGTTTTATATATATAATATCATATATATGATTTTATTTATTTAATCACATATATATCATATAATATATATATATATATATATATGATTTTATTTATTTAATCACTTTGCAGCCCAATCACAGCCCCTGCCTCTTCTCCCCCGTGTCCCACCCTCATATGAAGTGAAGATTCTTGGCACTAGTGACTGGAGGAATTTTGAAGAGAACTGGAGTTTCAAAGGGGTGGAGCAGCCTCTGGGGAAGAGCAGCTGGGAGCCAAGGGGGAGAAACCTGTTCATCTTTCTGTGCAATTTATGTTCATAACATTGAAAAGATTTTTTCATTCAGTTGAGAGATACCTCGTTCCATGTTCTGTTAGTTGTTTTCATTTGCTTCTCGGGATGGTTTCATAACACTTTCCCTTGTTCTATGGCAAAACAAAGACATGATTGTAGAACTTTTGATAGAGAAGTGTGCAAATATACACACAGTGTTTCCATAGGGCAGGCATGGTTGGTTCATTTTTAACAATCACTTAAGGCAGACGTGGCCAAGCAGTTAGCTGCTCTGACCAAAAGTGTGGTGGCTTTTGAGAGTGCTGGAAGAGAGATACTTAGAAGCAGGAATCGAGTTCATGATCTGTGGACCCATCCTCTTTATAGACAGCATCACTCTCAGTGAAATGCCTCCAAAGTGTCATGACAGAGATAGGGTTGTACTATGTACCCTAGGGACACCAGCTGATGAATCAGACAGGACTAACTTCAAGAGCACAAAAATACAAAGGCCACAGTTACTGCAGCCAGCTGAACAAATCATTTGCAATAACAAATTTCTCCTTCCAAGCTCATGTGTGTGTGTGTTTGTGCAGACATGTGTATGTCTAGTTTTGTTGCTATTTTAATCAAGAGTTAAATTCTTCCTATTTCTTCTACATGACAAAAAGTAAGAACAATAGTTAACTGTTGAAGAACAAATTAAAAGTTGTTCCTACATTTTTAATATAAAGTATATTATGAACAGAAAATATAAAAAATTTAGAGTACTTGGTAAATATTTTTCATATAAATATTAAATTAAATATTACTTTTTTCAATACCACAGTGGAGCAATACCCAAGAAACACACAGATTTTTGATATTCAAGGTAGTCCTACCCTACATAAGGCAGGCAGAACACTGCATATGCAATAAATCAATAAAATAAAAATTTAAAAATGTGTTAAAAATAAAAATTCTAGGCCTAAAAAAGATTTAAGGTATAAATTACAATTACATTGCTTATTAACTTGTTTCCCAGCATTCTGAAAATTCAGAATTACTTAAGAAATTACTTCTACAAAATTTGAAATATGAAAATAATACTGTCTGAAAATGTTAGTTGATTAACTTTGGCCTCTGATATCTTTGTATAAAGAAGACAGAGATTTTTAACCTAGTACATTATAGTTATTATAGTCACATCACCACAAATTGGACTTGTTATCAAATTAATTTTTATAGTAAATTCAACATATTTTGTCCCTATGAAGTTGAAGGTCACCCATGTCACTATGTAGCCCAGTGTAGTGGTCCATGTCTTTAATCCCAGCACCTGGGAAGCAGAAGGAAGTGGAATTCTGTGAATTCAAGGCCAGCCTGTTCTACATAGTGAGTTTCAGGACAGCCAGAGCAACATGAAACCCTGCCTCAAAACAAAACAACAACAAAACAACACACTCAAATCCCCCAAATGTCATTATGCAATGAGATACTGAATTCAAGTGTTTTCATTAATTTCTTCCAATGAACTTTAAGTGACCTGCTGTTTGTTTTCTAACTTTTCTCAGTTTAGAACAGCATCTGCATGTGGTCCAACTCTTGCCTTAATCACATATCATTTTCAGGTGAATATGCTTTGCCATAATATAATAGACTTGCTGAATACTTTTAAAACTGCAAGCTCTCTCTTTTTGGCATGCTATGAATTTGTGAACTTTGTAAGTGAGTGCTCTTTTGGTTTACCTCTGGTACCCCTTTTCTTGATGTTACCTTCAATCAGCATGGATACATTGTTTACATGCTACAAAGCATGATTTCCACATCCACCAAAGAGGAAAGTTGAGGAAATGACATCATTCTGTATTTCAAACAGTAGATACACCTCTGTTGAGTTAGATTGTAACAGTGGGAGGAGCACTCCAGAGTTTGTGCTTTCAGCAACTGGCACCACAGCATCTTTCACACATGCCTTGCCTTTGGAAAGCACACCTTTCAAGGTGTGAATAGTGTAGATGAATCTCAATGACCCTCTTCACCTAAGAGATGAGGTGAAAAGAGACGTTATAAGTATGACATCAGAGACTTTCTATCATATTATTTCAGCATAATATTATGGATTTTTTTTGTGGTGATGAGGATTGGCTGAGGCTTCCCACGTGCTGAGCATATACTTCACCACTGAGCTGCAGTCTCACAATGCCTCTCTTAGTTTTTCTTGCTGTTGTTTGAGGGACAAATGATTATGCTGGTCATGGGAAATGCCAAGAACACCACACTGGGTCTTCACAGCTATTTTTTTAATTATATTTTTATGTGCATGCCTGAAATTTTTTGCATGCACATAAAGAGTGGCATGTGCATGGATGTGTTTCTTGAAGGACAGAGTACTAGAAGGTGTAGCTGCTTGGAATGGGCAGGAGTGCAGGTGCACAAGGGGGTGGTGGATGCTAGTGCTGTTAGCGGGCACAGTTTGCAGGTGTAGTTTGTAGGTGTAATGTGCCTGCTCTGATTTCCTAAATATCTCAGTGGTCTATAGTCCTGTCATACTGACATGCCAGTATTCAGATCTGTCTGGGCTCCAGGAGTTGTTTGGCTGGACTTCACTGGTAGACTCACAGATCAGGGGCTTCAATGTTGATAATGCTGTCCCAACAATTCCTATGTTGCCACAGAACTTGGGGGCTGGTGTTGTGGTCCACTGGGCATCCAGCCACCATGGCAGAACTAGGAGGCTGCTGGAACAGATGCCTTCTGGAAGGCCTTGTGGATCTGTGGACCTGGTTGGCACTGTGCTCTGATAGAGGAGTGGGCACTGTGGACTGAATCCTAATGATCTCAGCCGAGGGTTGTCCCCTTTCTCCCAGGAAGCCTCAATGTTGATGTTCTGGGTTCAGCTGCCTCTCCACTCACCAATTTCAGAGTTTCAGATCCTCTGCCCCTCAGATAAAGTGCAAACTGGTCACCTCCATCTTGGATCTAGTTAATTTCTTGAATTAGGTCATTGAACTGTTGTTGTGAGACATGGAAAACTTAGAACCAGCACTACATGTTGAAGAAAGACTGCTTCCTTCCCTGAGACTGACCATCAACTTCATTTGCCACTCTAATGAAGATCCTGGCCACTACAATAAGTCATAAAAATAGGAAAACATACCAGATTAGAAAGAAATGAAACTGTCTTTACTTTTCATTTGCAAGCAAGTATAGAAAGTTCTGAAGGACATGTACAGTGCAGCTTCAATTAACGGTTTTCAGAGGTTAGAGGAAGCAAGGTCAATATACAAAAAAAAAAAAAAAGCAACTTCATTTCCATATGATATACACATTTAATAACAAGCAATGTTGTCAATAGCATGTCAGTAGCCAGATAGGAACTATTCCTAAGTAATTTTAAATATATGGAAGATCTTTACACTGGAATCCTACAAAACCTCCATGCAAATTTTAAATATTAAATAGGTATATTTATGGAGAAAGGGACTTGATATTTTTATTTCAGTTTTCTCTGAATCGATTTACAGATTCAAAGCAATATCTATCAATACCTTAGCAGCTTTATATAGACACTAACCTCACTCTAGAATTCATATGAATGTATAGACAATCTACAACCTAATTTAGAAGATGTATACACTGATTTGTTTGTATGTGTTAAAAAAACTAAACAAGGTTTCACAGGTAGCTGAGGCTACTCTGGGATTCACTGTGTAGCCAAAACTGGTTTCAAACTTGCAAATGTCTTCCCCAACCTTTCACATAAATGTGTGAGTTCCCATACTCTACTTTAAATACCCTAACTGATATAAAACTATAGTATTTAGAATGGGGAGTTTGCCAAGGGCAGCGATGCAGTTGGTGGAATACACTGTCCTCAAACAGACTTCAAATATATATCTTTTACTTGGTCTTATTGAAAGGTGGCAAGATACTTTAGTGGTTGCAGCTGGAACATCACAGGGAAATGGCTGCAAAAAAATTAATCATCTCACCTTTTATTTATCCCACATGAGCACTAACTTTAGATGGATTGTAGAATTTTTTTGGCTATATTAGTTGTCCATCCTGAAAACAACTCAAGCCACAAATCATGGATGGATAAATCATTATACTTAGGAACAATGGAATGTCAGTCAGCACTGACAGAGGGATAAACTATTGGTAGGTGCAGCATGAATAATCTATAAAACAGGATGAGTGAAAGACACTTGGCATACCTCCCAATGAACCTCATTATTTTGTAATTAATTAAAAATATAAAAAATAAGAGGATATTCTGTATCTCTATGTAAAGCTCTGGAAATGGAAAAACCATTGGTTCTAACAGAAAGCAGAATAGTTAGTCTGGGGCTTGGTGGCTGGAGGGACACTACTGTAGAGGGATTATCCAGGTTGTGGTGATGGTTACAGAAGACTGAGGTAGGAATATCTTAAGGTGGTGGTCAATCTGGGCTACATAGAAGACTGTCTCAAAATGGTAAAACCTGAGAATATACCTAGTGGTAGAGTAATTGCCTAGCATCACTGGGTCTTGAGTTTGGTTCTTTTTTTTTTTTAATAATTTTTGTTTTTTTCTTCTCAGTTTATTCATTATATATCCTGATTGAAGCCCCATCTCTCAACACCCCTCAGTCCCACACTCCCTCCTCCTTTTCCCAATCTCCTTCCCCTAGTACACTGAAAGGGGATGTTCTCCACTATTGCCATCTGTGCATAGCTTGTTAAGTCTCATCAGGACTACTTATATCTTCTTCCTCTGTGGCCTGGGGAGACTGCAACATCAGGAGTGAGTGTTCAAAGAGCAGTCATTTGAGTTCATGCTAGAGACATTCCCTGCTCCCCTCCCTTAGAGATCCACATAGAGACTGAGCCGCTGATCAGCCATATCTGAGCAGGGGGTCTAGGTTCTCTCCATGTATGATCCTTGGTGGATCTGTCTCTGGAGGATCCCCTGGGCTCAGATCTTTTAATTTTTTTGGACTCCTTGTGGGGCTCCTGTCCTCTCCATGTCCCTCTATTCCCACCCCTCTCTTCCTTTATAAGACTCCTATGCTCTTCCCGAAGTTTGGATGTGAGTCTCAGCATCTGCTTCGATCCCCTGTTGGGTCAATCCTTTTAGAGGACTCTCTATTGTAGGCCCCTTTTCTGTTTCCTCTTTTTCATTGCTTCTGGTTTTTATGCTGTTTGCCATTCTGAATGAGATTTAACACTCCATAGGGTCCTTCCTAGTGTTTAACTTTAGGACTGTATATTGCTATCCTATATTATACAGCTAGTATCCGCTTATAAGTTTGTGTATGCCATGCCTTTGTTTCTGTTTCTGGCTTACCTCACTCAGGATGATATCTTCTATGTTGGCATAATGTTCTTTTGAAATGTATACACCTTCCCCTTGTTCATTCAAATGCTGATTTCAACTCCCCACTCTCTGGTTTCAATCTCTAAGCATCCCATCTCAACTTTGTGTAAACAGACCAAAATAAGGCAACTATCTACAATGTTGAGCAAGGGGAGGAGCCAGAGGGCAGGAAATGAGTGGGAGGAGAAAGGACGAGGCAGAGCTGGGAGAGAAGAGCTGGGAGAGAGATCTTGGAACCACGTGGAGAGATGGACTGAACCTAATACATCACTAAAAGCAAGTATAATGTGGAAAATCTGAATGGTAGAAACTACATGGGCTTGGAGGTTTAGGATGGAGTAACTATTGCCCAGCATTGTGTTCTAGGTTAACTAAATAAACCCAGTCTCTGTGTGGTGATTTGGATATACAGCAGTTTAGGAATAACAGATGTTACACCCAGTTTGAGAGCCCCCAAAAGACCTACAGGAATCGACTCTGTTGAAAAACATGAGAGTCTTTCTATTACAAGCTCAAGCTGGGTGGCCACCCTTTACAAAGACAGAGGGGCAAGTGACCCCTGGCTCTGGGAGATGAAGGTTATTAAAGGAACAAAAATGCCAGTGGGGTAATACAAGCCTTGGCATTACAGGATTGGGTAAGAGGAACAAAACACAACGGGGGTAGTCTCATTTTTAAAATGATTGGTCTGTTTTTAGGCGCCAAGACTGCTAATGGTCAGGCCTGGCTACCTGGGGGACATCTGACCTGTGGTTCTTAGGGGCTATGTGACTCCAGTCACACCCTGAGGTTTATCTGGGTGGGGGAATGCTGCTGGCCCTGTACTCTGAAAGGAATGTGGTCTGGTGATTCAGCCCTAGTCCCTGGGCTAGCCTTCTGCTCTGAAAGGAATGTGGGATTCTGCTCTAGCCCCTGGGCTAGCCCTCTACTCTGAAAGGAATGTGGTCTGGTGATTCTGCCCCAGCCCCAGGAATTAACTCTAAGTGTTTTTAACCTTTCAAGAAGCTTTACTAAAGAATAATTATTAGTAAATATTAATCCACTTACAACACTTCTAGTTCCATCCATTTGCCTGCAGATTTCATAATTTCCTTGTTTTTAATAGCTGAGTAGTATTACATTGTGTAGATGTACCGCAATTCATTCTTAACATTACAAAAATGAAAGTTAGTTATAGGTTTGACTTTTTATGTCTTCATTTAATAACAATTATGAAATCAATCAAGAGACCTGTTTCAAAGCTTACTGTCCAAGCTTAGCATACCATATTTCTCATTTAAAAGATGCAGTTAGAGGCTAGAGAGACAGGTCAGTGGCTAAGACCTTCACAGCACCCAAGTTTGCTTCCTAGCACCCAAGTTAGATGACTCACAATCTCCTGAAGCTCCAGTTCCTAGGATCCAATGTCTGTCTTCTGGCTTGCATACATGTGTACGCACACACACGCACACACACATGCACTTTTTCTAACAAGGAAATTTGATAGCAAAATAATAGGAGTAGGTTCACCTCTAGGGTCTGTGCTCTGAACACCCCAGCCAAAGGCTCTTAGCTAGATTTATAGTACCAGACATGAGTTCCCTCATCTTATCTTGCAGTAGGTTGTGGTTAACCTCTTAACATTCACAACACTTTTGCACTCTTGGACATAATTGCTGGGATGGTTATTACTAAAATTCCCAGGATTCACAACTGCCTAAGATAGTTGACTATTTTCCCCAAGCAGCCTCCATAGCACCTTCTAGTACTATGAAAGCTATCCAGCATGAAGGAATCCTCCAGGCCAATACTATGACCTGGGCCTGAAGGTTCTACTACCAGATGCCTCTATCAAAAACAAACTAGGAAACAGAGATTGGTGGAAGAGACGTTTTATCCAAATTTGTCTTGGGAAAATCAGGAAGAGATAATGCTTCAGAGAAAAGGATTCCCTGTATTTGAAGGAGAAGGTGGAATCAGGTGCTTTTATGGAGCAAAGTTTTGTGAAGTTTTAAGAAGAGAGTTCTCTCATGCTTTCTCTGACTTTTTTCTCTTTTCTGAAACTCTTCAGCTCCCACAACATCCTGTGTCTCTATTAACAAACTAATAGGTAAAGGGAAGACTTCTTTTGGATATTAGAAGAGCAGGTAAACTTGAGTTTTTTCAGGTGAATAATGGTAACAGAGACAGGGAGGGAGTTGACAGGGCTTTGTTTATTTTGTCAATCAATACTCACCATAAGCTTCTGGTGGGTAATCAAGAACAATGGCAATAGCCTATTTTGAGCAGTCTCTGGGATACGCTTGACCAACAGGTTCAGGGATGTATCCCACCCCTGACACTGGACTTTTTATTTGGCAAATTATGGTTTTTGGGAAGAGCAATATCCCCATGTTGCAAGTCCATTAAATATATGTGTGTGTGTTTAGGAAGTTTATAAGATACCTGATTTTTATATGGCTTTGTCATGCCTTATGTTCCCATTATCCTCTCCCTTTTTAACCTCTTCCATCATTAACTCTTTTCATCCTCCATAATCATTTTATTCAATTATTCCCTCCTTAAGATCTTCTCTTTCCTAGGATCACAGTTTCTTAAATATCTTCAGCTGCATTAGAAAATTGCTTATCACCCACATCTTCTACCCAACAGCCCCAAGGGTCATTGCCATCAAGTGGCTCTTTGGTCTCTCCAGACCTCCTATTGGTCCTGTTATAAAGTCTGATAATCTTAGGCCTCACCAAGGGTACTGTTCTCTCCATGTTATGTCAGACAGCCACTGTTCATATCTGTTGGAAGAGCAGTGCAGTGATGCCCTTAGCTGAAGGACACTTCTCTCATTCCTGCCTGACTCCTGTTGTTTTCCTTCCTCCACCTAGAGTGAAATCAGAGAGCTCCTCGCACAGCATTTATATTCTTGACAATTCATAGTTCTTGGGCCACACAAACTAATGTTCTGGATTCCTTTACCATAGAAACCAAGAAAGCAGCAAGTCAGGTTGCTTCTCAGAGGCCCCAGCTCCAGAGTCCCATTCTTAGAAGTCTCAGCTCAAACCCACCTCCTCCGGGAATTTCCCCATACCCTGCTCAGAACTCAATGTACCTTCCCCAGGACAATTTATTTCTTGCTGTTTTATGCTCAGACCAAAGGCCAGCTTCCTTCTGCCTCTCTACATGCTTTCCATTCTCTCTACTAAACAGCCATCACACTCTTGCCTTCATGTCTGTGAACAAATGCAACAAGAGGAGAAAGTGTCCCCACAAGACAGATGATATCACAAAAGGTGTCAAAGGCTGTCCAGGGCACAAAAATTCATAGGGAACAGTAAGGGCACAGAAAACTGCCCTTGTCTCCCCACTCCCCTGTTCAACAGAAGCTAAGCTTTCCTTTCCAGAAGCCTTTCCTGGGATACAAGAAAAGCCCTTTAGTACCTCCTCCTGTCCAAAGCAAGAAACCTGCTTCTCCCTTTTATGATAAGAATGAAATAGGTTGAAATTTCCTGCAGCACTTACAGCCAAAACTAACATTCTGTGCTCTATTTCTGTACTTCTGTGGACTTCCTCATCAGCTAAAACCCCTCTTCTCCTTATCTTGAGAAACGTACACTTGCAAATAGTTGTTCTTACCTTATTGTTCCTACTTCTATAAATTTGATTGCTGAAGAGAAACTCCTGTTCAGAGTCCTCAGTCAGATACACTAAAATTCAAACCCACCGATAATAGGAAAGGTAAAAAATGATGCTGAATAGCCTGTAAGCATTGTGAAACACTCCAGATTGGGGCTCAGCTGCCCCATAGGTACAATAAACCTGAGTGCTCAACATTTCCGGGTGTCTGGTTTTTGCAACAATGATAAACCTCTTACTAAATTATCTGTTGGGAACTGAAAATTCACTTTTCAAATATTGCCTAGAAATGGCTCTTCCTCTCCTCAAAATTTTCCTTTTATCAAGATGAGAAGAAAAAGCCTACTGAGAAGTTATGATCAGATGACTGCAGAGGAAGAAAGATCAGTCTTCTGAATTGAACAAGCACCTGGGAAACATGCACAGGACTGGTACAGTGTGTGTGTATGTATGTGTGTGTGTGTGCATGTATGGTATATGTGTGTGTTGGGGAGGTGAGATGACAAAGAGAAGTCATATATGTAATGATAAAATTTTTACTGAGATGTCTCAGGAGAAATTCATTCTAGCCACTTTGCTGTTAGCAAAATGTGTGGTAAGCTATTGACCGGCCATGTTGGAGCCCCTAACGACTCAGGCTCTCCAAGTAAGCCCTTATTAATAAAAAACAAGAACTCTCAGGCATACTGTGGTGGCCCAATTCTGGACTCCAGAGGCTAAGGCAAGGTGAGTGGCAAGCAAGGGGCCAGCCTGAGCTACTGAGACCTGATCTGAAGGGAAAAAAAAAAAGATTTCAGCCAAGTAGTGGGTCATCGAATCTCTCAGAGACACAACAGAAAACACTTCTATTCAAGCTCCAAGTGCCAGCCTGAGCAGTTGCTGCTGCAGAAACAGAGGTTCTCAAGAAAGTCCCTGCAAGACCACATAGGTACCTGGGAAAGATCACAACGCTAGCTCTACAATGTGAATAAGTCTGTAATGACTACAAGAAATAAAAAGAACATCAAAGGACAGAAAAGGGATCTACAGCTTTACAGAAACCTACCTTGGTGTAGCCATGACTAGTGAAAAATGGTGAGAGTTGTAAAACCAGCATAGCTGTTTGACAGAGTCCAGCAAAGCTGAGGCAAATGTCGTTTTTGCCATTGTGTTGTCTTTTACTTTGAGTTTCTGATTTCTATGTGTTGTATTTATGGGGAACTTTCATTATGATTCATTTAAATCCTTTCCTCAGAAAATTAATTTTTGCTGTCAAAGAAGTAATCTTATCTGGCCCTTCTCAGGAGTCTTCTTTATCATGGAAACTGTGAAAAGCATAAAAAACTTGGGTAGCCCCAAAAATCTCTTGACAGAGCTTCCCCTAAGCCAACCCAGGAACAATAGATTTGGCAACAGATCAGATCACAGGATTCCTCCTATATGTAGTCTATAGGACATTGCCCACAGAAAATAAAAACTTAATAACAAAGTTAATTTGCCTAAAACAATGATATAAAATTAATATAAAAATATAAGAATTTACAATCTTAAAGATACTGGTTCACAATAAGTTACAGTGAGGTCTTTTAACTAAAAAACAAACAGAAAACAAGCAAATAGAACAGGTCAGCCTGCAGCTTGGGAGGGCTTTCAAACCTTTAAGCTAGGATAATTCACAAGTTGTTTTTCAACCACTAGGCTTTGTTCAAGGTTTCAGAATTTTCCTAGACTGACTCAGATAGTTTTTCTATCCATTTAATATTTCATTTTCCTGAAAAAGAATGCCATATATCATAAGTGCTTATGTGATCTAAATTAATTTGAGATTCTTTTTTTTGTATTTTTATTTTTTATTAATTACACTTTATTCATTTTGTATCCCCCCATAATCCCCTCCCTCCTCCCCTCCCGATCCCACCCTCCCTCCCCTTTCTGCATGCATGCCACTCCCCAAGTCCACTGATAGGGGAGGTTCTCCTCTTCTTTCTGATCTTAGTCTATCAGTTCTCATCGACAGTGGCTGCATTGTCCTCTACTGTGGCCTGATAAGGCTGCTCCCCCCTCAGGGGGAAGTGATCAACGAGCAGGCCAATCAGATTATGTCAGAGGCAGTCCCTCTTCCCATTACTATGTAACCCACTTGGACACTGAACTGCCATGGGCTACACCTGTGCAGGGGTTCCAGGTCATCTCCACGAATAGTCCTTGGTTGGAGTATGAGTCTCTGGGAAGTTCCCTCTGTTCAAATTATCTTGTTCTGTTGCTCTGCTTGTGGAGTTCCCGTCCCCTCCAGCTGTTACTATTTCCCACTTCTTACATAGAATTCCATTCACTCTGCCCATCAGCTGGCCATCAGGCTCAGCATCTGCTTTGACAGTCTATACTGCAGAAGCTTTCAGAGGCCCTCTGTGGCAGGTTTCAAGGTTGTTTCCTGTTTTCTTCTGGCTTTCAGAGGCCCTCTGTAGCAGGTTCCGAGGTTGTTTCCTATTTTCTTTTTCTTCTGATGTCCATCCTCTTTGCCTTTCAGGATGGGGATTGACCATTTTAGTTAGGGTCCTCTCTTTTGCTTAGTTTGTTTAGATGTACAGATTTTAGTGGGTTTATTCTATATTGTATGTTTATATGAGTGAGTATATACCATGCGTGTCTTTTTGCTTCTGGGACAACTCACTCAGGATGATCCTTTCCAGGTCCCACCATTGAGATTCTTAATATTTATTCTCTTTATACTTGTAACAGCTTCTGTCTGAATGGTCCTGAATTCCATTTGGTTATTTAATAGTGAACATATTTTCTTTCCTCTTCAGTTATGACTGTTGGAGTTGCTAGGTCTAATAATCTGGGTTGGCAGTCATTGTTTCTCTTAGTTTGGAATGTGTCAGTCTATGCCCCCTTATAAAAACAACAACAACAATCATATCCTCATGTTTGGAATTTTTAAAATGCTATTAGTCTTATTTGTTCTATTGTGTCTATGGAGAGCTCTGGGCTAGTCTAATTCCTTGCATATCCTTTCTTCCTTTTGCAGAGTTGTGGGATATTCTCTTTGTACTCAGTAACCTAAAATCTAACGAGCCTATTTTCATTCACTGTACACTGGGCCAAGGCATGTCCACACTTGTCACAAGCTCTGTCACTGAGTCACATTCCAACATGCAATGGACCCGTTAAATGTAAGAAGTGCACATATGTTTGCTTGGGGACACTTTCTGTTCAAGCATTTCCTTGATCACCCATGGATGTTCTTGAACTCATGACCCTGCCTTCCCTTCCAAGTCCTGGGATTCCAAGCATGGTCAGAGGTGTGCACAAGCACCACCATCTCACTTACTGCTTTTATTCTCTCTTAGAGCAGTCTAATTTGTAATATTTTCTCTCTTATTTTTCCATATTTATAATTTCACACTTTGTACTATTTATTTTCTTTTCATACAACATGATGAAACTTAGCCTAAGCTGGCAACAAATTTCATATGTAGTTCAGGATGATATTAAACTCCCAACCTCTTTCCTCTGGGGTGCTGAAATTGTATGCAAGTTCTACCATGCTTATCTGTACTTCTTTTGTTCTTATCTTTCAAGCTTTGCATTGGGTATTATATTTTTATTTCATGTGTATGCATGATTTACTTGAATGTATATAATGTAAACCATAGGTATACTTGGTTCCTGAGAAGTTCCGAAGATGGTATCAGAACTGTAGTTACAGATAGTATATATGAGCCACCATGTAGGGTATGAGAACTGAATCCAGTCTTCCAAGTTGGAAGATTTATTTATGTAAGACACTGATTATCTGGGTGGGAATGGCAAAAAGTGTGTGGGAGTGAACCTCAGGGATTAACCACTTACAAATCAAGCCAATGTCCTGGTGTTGATACCTGACAGTTAAACAAAACAAAACAAAACTAAACTAAACTAAACAAAACTAAAGAAAGGGCTAGAGGGATAGCTCAGGTCTTATGAGCTCTGACTACTTTCCTAGAGGATTTGGGGTCCAAGCACTAGTGGACCCTTTAAATTTAAAAATGCCCATCCTTTAGCTTTTGGAGACTTTTTGGTCAAGTAATCCTTGTGTACTGGAGGGAAGGAGAATATTTCCAGAAGGAGTAAACTGCAGTAATGACCATTTATTCATGGCCTTGGGCCAACCCCACTGAGTACATTCAGCACAAAGGGGCACATTGTCTCAGGAGCAAGGTCCCAAGACAGTGACTTTCATCATTCTCCTATCCTACATGGACCCCAGATCTAAAGAACTCCCAGCAATGGGAAAACCTTGGTATAAGCCTGAGAAACCGTTGAACACTCTGTACCATACCTCTGTCAGCCCCATCACAGTCCATTATCAACTGCCAGGTCTATTTACTCTTCCAAAAGCTTACTCTTGCAATCCTGGACATATGCCTACATCTTCAGGTCACCTCTACTTAGCAGATGATGTATA
>NW_026590307.1:462695-501253 GCF_907164565.1 Psammomys obesus
CATATGCCTACATCTTCAGGTCACCTCTACTTAGCAGATGATGTATACCTAAGAGTGTTAGTGCTGTACATTGTTTGGCTCTGGTGGTGGGCTAGACTGCTCACATCTCAGATCTCTCTCTCTCTCTCTCTCTCTCTCTATATATATATATATATATATATATATATATATATATATATATATGACAGCAGAGGCAGTGCAGGTGACCTTGACCATCTGTGCATCATCCTCACTAAAGAAGGTTCTAAGATCAAGTGACGTTTCACTAGGTCACAGAGGCTGCTTCACCTTCATCATAAGGTAGAGTCTTTTTGAGACAATCAGAGCTAGAGAATAAAAACAGAACAAAACAACAACAACTAAAGTTAGCCAGACATGTATAAAAGATCTTTTAGAGTAGTTCAGCCTCATAATGGTCTCAGCTCAGTTACAAATTCCCATGGCCACAATCCTTTAACCAGTGTTTTAGGTGATGGCTTTTTGCTGGCCTTTTTGCTTTCTATTGCTTCTGGGCAAGAAAGTAAAATAACAAAAGACCCAAATCTCTCAAATGTAACACACAGTAATATTTCCTGAGTGCATCAGATGGAGATTCCCATGCAAGGAGTTGCTGTGGGCTAAGATCTGACAAGCCCACCTGCATGAAAGTCAGAGGACAATTTATGGGAGTTTGCTTTCTCCTTCTACCATGTGGGTTCCAGGGAAGGAACTCAGGCCTCTACGCTTGAGAGACAGCATTACATTTACATGCTTAACCATATCACCAGCCAATTACCACAAACACAGAATTTGGTAAGCTATGTATCTTCATTTATGCTCTGTGTGTCCTTTATTCAAAAAACGTAGATTCTTTTTATCCTAAAAATAAAAGGTTGCCTGAGAAAATACATGCTCAACTAAGGGCAAGAAATGGAGTCTATGGAGGGGTCAGTGAGGTCAGATGAGTGTAAAGGCCTCTATGGAGCCTTGCATTTTGTTGTATCCCACAACTCCGAATGTAATGGGGTTAATTTTTTTTTCTTTTGGCCCCAAACTGTTATGACTGAGCTTAGTACAAAGTACCAGGGAAGGACCCTGTCACTGAGTTACATTCTAGGCCTGTTACTTACTTCATCTTTTACACCTGAAAGGCAAGATGAGACTCAACTGTCAGTTTGGCCACTCTAAGATTGTTTCCTTGAGAATGGCTGACAGAACGTTTTCAAGACTAAGACTGTTTATCTAAGAGAAAAAAGGAAGTGCCTAAGGCTGCACTGCACATTCGGGATAGTTTAGCCTGCAAAAGGCTGATATCATATTGTTACCTATCTGCACAAATGGCAGTGGAAGAAGCCAGGTTAATCTATCTGTCTGGTAACATTTACCAAACCAGGCAAGGCTTATACTGAGGACCAACAAGTAAGTAAGCCCCAGGCTCTTTCCAGGGAGTGGAAAGATAAACAAGGAGACCCCTATTACATGATAGTAATTGGTAGTGTATGGGAATAAAGTCTCAGCTAGTTTCCTATGTGTCTACAGGTATCCCTTTCTGTGTCAGAGTCAGCTAAGAAAGAAAAGGTGAGCAATGACAGTAACTGAACTTTCCCCACTCCCTTCTCAGGCTGCTCTTAAAAGACCTGGTTTTACACCACCAGTCTGGGAAGCCAAGGGATAATTTCCTCCATACATTAAGTCTCCGACTCACTGTCAGTCTTAGAAGTCAGGTCTGCTCCATTGAAGCAAGACAGGCATGAAGCAGTTATCTAGAAGAAATACTTCCGTAGTACACTTTATCAACCATCCTTATCCCTTCCTTCTTTTGCACATACATGCTCTCCTCCAGAGGCCTGTGGCCTCTGCTGTAGGCTCCATCCCATCAGGATAGTCTGAAGTTTCATACCAACAGTGTTTAGTTGGCCTTCAAGGCCACTTCCTTTCTCCAACTCCACCCTCCAGAGGTTCTTCTCAATACTGTGCTCCATCGGGTGGGTCTAGTATGCATTATTATTCTAGAGGAGGGGTGGCACATATGCCCCCACCCTGACAATAAGTGCTTCTAGGGCATTATCTTGAGCCCACAAGAGCACTGCATGGATGGCTGGCAACATAAGAGAATTAGCATGCCATCCTCATGTACCAGTAACTACAGGTCTCCAGAAACTTCTCTCTTTGGTTTTGTGTGATCCACTTCAGCTGAAAATTACACAACCCTGGAAGGGCAAAGGTCAAGTGTAGGGTTTTGGAGGCCCATAGGGAATGGCAAATGAAGAGTCAGCAACTTGCACATATGCTCAAAAGGTCCTGATCAAATGCACACAGCATTGATCCACTAGGGACTCTTACCACACTAGTGAATTCTCAAAATGGATCTTAGGCTAGGATTGTGACTGCTTCCCCCTTCTCTCCTGAACTCTCCTAAGGCCACCTTGGCCCTCACCCACCCACATCTCCCAGAATCCCTTATAGTTGCAACCTGGCTGATAGTTACTGGTGCTTGAGGCTAGCATGGGATGGTCTGATTGTCCTTTCACTCATCTAAACTGGATAATAAAGTTAGATCTGCACCTTTGAGTGTGGTCTCTGGAGTCTGATTCCTGGGGTTCTGTGTGAGTTCTGTCTCCATTCACCCACCTTCCTCTGGTTCCTGATTCCCACACTGTCCCTACACAGTTATTTCCAATAATGATCTGGTCCAACATCATAACCTTGAGAAATAAACAAATGCTCTGATTTCCTATCAATCAGGCTCTTTCTGTGGCTCTGACTTACTAGCAACCTGGTGCTTCTTTATTTATACAAGTTTCATAGAAGGAAGACAGACTAATGATTATCCAAGTGGTACAGACTACGTGTTTACTTTTTAATTACCTGTCCAGAGTTACAAATTCAGTTACAATTACAAAATACAAACAAAACAGATTTTGTTATTATTATTATTAGCCCTATAATTCCAATTTAAAGAATCTAAAGAATGTCTCCTCCAAAGAAAATACATTTAATATGTGACAGCCTGCTTTGGGATGGCAAGTTATGCTCTTTCAATGCACTCCAGACAAACAGAAAATGTCTGAACTGGTTTTTTATGAAGAGCAAATATTAATACTTAACTCCTTTTCCTATATTTATCATCATCTATGCAATAAAGTAGAAAAGGGTTATTTTAGTCACTCTATTTTATATGTTGAATTTTATTCTTCTAGGGGTATACTCTATATGATCCTTTTTCTTTAAATTACATTTTCAGAGCTCTAAGTCTATAATAAACAGGGATCTTGCATCTATAACCTATTCTCCTTGCCAACCATGGTTTGTCAATCGTCTCTGTTTACCCTGTACCAATTATGCTGTTTGAGTTAGCTCAATGGCAGATACCTAAAGGAGATTCTTGGAGTCATGGCCTCATCTAGTTCTGTGTTTATCTGTGATTAATGATTTCCAGGGCATAAGAAAGCCTTCCAAATAGTGGCCAGTTAAAGTTAATTTTACAATTTTCCTAAAAAGACTCAGACATATCTTTTCTCAGGAAAAGACATAAATTAAATCATAATGCAGACAGTCCCCAATAATGCAACACCAGTGGCCAAAACCCAAAAGTTACAGAAAGCAGGACAGCGATTGTAGCAATCCACACAGCTGTGCCAGCTTCATGACTCTCAGCATTTCCAGTGGATATGGCTGTGCCAATGGATGCTACACTTCCTGTCCTGGATAGTTCCTGCAAGTCACACAGAATGTACAGCAAGTCACCTCTTTTTATAGGATATGTGTGGTATCTAGATGAGCCCGCAGTAACTCATGCTCCATTTTTTAGGAACACACATCTTCAAAGACAGCATAACCCCTTCTCTTTTACGTGTTTTTGTAGTGCACCACGTAATCCCCAAATTACATCATTCGCAGATATCCACATGGTTCAGATTAACCACATGATATCCATCATTATCTTCTCCACTGGGATTCAGGGTTGTATAGTATAATTTTGGGGGTTCTTAGGCTCTATTTTCCCCCAAATTCAGAAAGTGTTGATTGTTTTGAGAATTTGAATTTGTCAGACACATTGATGATTTAGCCATCCAAGGGTCACACACAACCTGGTCAGCTATAGACACAACACTGGTGGCAAGCTCTGGCCATGTTCCTTGAAGGTCATGTTTGGTGTTTCTGTCTAGATGTATGTCAAGTGATCTACAAGTGATTCCCATATATGTTCCTCTTCTTGTGGGATCTCATCAGAATTTCTGGGGCTGGGACTTGACATCTTTGCACCGAATGTGGTTCACCATGCTGCCTCTGGAGAATTTTGAAATGGAGCCTTCTATACACATGACTTTAAGCTGATTTCATGTAATGTAACAACACTCAACATAGCTCTTGAGCACCAGGATGATACCTGATATTTGCCAGCCAAATGGTTGTTAGTCCCTATAGGTTATGGGGTTATTACTGTTTCTTAATTCATAGAGTACACTTTGTGGTCCCAAGGGATGCTTTTTGATGAATCATCACTTTCTCCTGGCATAATCTACAAAGCTTTTGCTAGCTGCTCTGTGAAGAAGAATTAAATCTGTATGATCTGATCCTGTATTATGTTGCCACTATTTGGTGCTTTCTGCCAGTCCTTTCATTCCTGTGTGCTTATTCAAGACCCAACAAATCTATGGGGAGCATGCATGGTATGTACTCACTTATACATGGATATTAGACATGAAGTACAGGAAACCTATGCTACAACCCACAAACCCAAAGAAGCTAAGTTGCAAGGAGAATACAATAGAGGATGCTTGAATCATACCCAGAAAGGGAAATAAAATAGGTGGTGTATAGAGGGAGGGAGCTGGATAGGATAGGGGATGGTTGGGGAAGCAAGATTGGGGATTTAAAGTTGAGAGAGCAGAGGAGAAAGGGCCAGATAACTGAATGGAAATCAGAGGTGGGGGCCATCTCTGAGATTTGCCTTAGACCTGGGATGGTGGAGGTCCCAGGAAGACTATGAGGGTCACACTCTCTGAGACTCCTAGCAGCAGGATTTATGGAATCTGAAGTGGCCACCTCCTATAGCTAGACAGGAGTGCTAGTAAGGGATAAAGATACCAAACCACTACAAAGAAATTATCCCAAATTTTGTCCTGCTGACCAGACATGCAGGGACAAAGATTGTGCAAAGTTTGAAGGTTTGGCCAACCAAAGAATGGCCAAACTACTTGAGACCACATTTCTCTACTTCCTGGCTGAGCTTCAGACAGCAGCACAGAGGTTTTTAAGCCTCTCAAAGGTAAGTGAGGTCACACAGGCGACCTCCCAAGATCCTGCTGTATTTCTACATTGCCTCCCAGAGGCTTTCCCTACCTGTAAGTTGATAGACTCAGATGCATTGGTGAACAGGCAGGTGTTTAACATTGCTTTTGTTACAAAGTTGGCCACAGATATTAGAAGTTACAAAAGTTACAGTGATTTGAAAGTATGAATATGTCTTAGCAGGTGCAGGTAGCTCAAAATATGTTTAACAAAGCAGAACTGATTGAGATCCAGACTGACAAGAGACTTTCGAAGACTATATGGGAATCCCTGTGGAAAAAAATATATATGTATATATAAAATTATCCAGGTTGGTGCAACTGGCAAGAAGGGGCCAGGAAACATGCAAGCTATCGTTAGAGAAAACCAGTGTACCTACTATAAGGCTAAAGAATTTTGGAAACAATGACTGTGCTACTTGGAGGAAAAAAGTCCCAGATACACTACAATTAGAAAATTGGAGGGACCTAGGCTCCTATGCTTTAAATTACCAGGAATCTATGGTAACACTTAAGGCTGGGAATGAACTGGTGGAGTTTTTAGGAGACTCTAGGGTGACATGTTCAGTCCTTAAGAAAGCCCTAGGCAACTGACAGATCAAAAGATTTAATTTTAAGGGGAAAACTAGCCCTGGGCCAGCAACCATTGCATTGACTTAGGAAATGGGGACAAATAACCTACTTGCATTTGGTCATGTCTAATTGCTCCTACCCACTGTTGCGATAAAACCTCTTGCTCAAGATGAAAGCCATCATTATCCTTTCTGAGAATGAGACACAGTTAGACTTCCAGATACTCAAAAAGCAAAACAACAGAGGTGTCTTTTGCTTTGTCAAAAGATTATCTTCTAGCTGAAAACCCTGTCCCCAATCAAAAGATGCCCTTGGACTATGTTAGATTTGCAGCAAAGATTCGCAGGGGTCTGGGTAGAAACTGCTACACCAGGACTGACCCTACACCAAGTTCCTTTAATTTTTCAACTAACCAGTTCAGGTCTCATTGTCCTACTTAACCAATTCCCAAAACCTCTGAATGCAAGAAATAGAATTACAGTCAATACTGCCTGGCTTAGAGAGACAGGCGTCCTGATGTCCTGTGCTATTCATCCTGGAGTATATCTCTTCTGCCTGTGAAGAAACCTGGGATCTCTGACTATAGACGTCTCCAAGATCTGAGAGAAATGAACAAGAGTGTTGGGACCATCCACCCCCACACTTCGTAAATCATATACCCAAAGATGCAGTCTTCAACCTCCCAATGGCAGAAGGGATTGAGTCCATCTTTGCTTTTGAATGGACAGATGCAGAGGGAAGTTGAAGTGAGCCTCTTACTTAGATTAGGGTCTCTCAAGGACTTAAAAATTCTCAAGCCCTAAGGGTCCCAGGACCATATTCTTACAGTATGCAGGTGAAATCCTCCTAGATTCGGAACCAGAAATAGATTGTAAAAGGGTCACCAAGGCACTGATAAAAGAGTTACAGACACTGGGCTACAGAGTGCTAGCTAAAACATTCCAACCTTGTACCTCAGAGACTACCTATTTTAGCTACCAACTGAGGAAATGCAAAGGGAGTCGGTCTCAGAGTAGGATTGCTGCCATCCTTTATATCCCAACTCCAAAGACTAAGAGACAGGTTTGAGAGTTCCTTGGTGTGGCTGTGTATTGCCACCCATAGTTGCCATGCTTGGCAGAAATAGAAAAGCCTCTGTACCCCAGCTCAAAGGGGACACGGAGTCCCTAAGCTAGACTACAACTGAACAAAAGGCATTTGAGACTTTAAAGAGAGCTGACTTTGGCTTTGACCCTAACACTTCCAGACTTCTGAAAACCTTTACATCTGTTTGTCCAAGAAATAAAAGGTACTGAAACGGGGGCTGTAAACACAAACTTTAGGGCCACGGAAACACTGTGTGTCATTCCTGTCTAAAGTGTTATATACTGTAGCCTCTGGATGGATCACTTGTCTAAGAGCTGTGGTGGCTACCACTATTCTAGTGAAATAAGCAGACAAGTTAACTCTGGGTCAAGATCTTATGCTCACATCACTTAGTGCAGTTGAGGAACACCAAAATATTGGCTGTCTAATTCACATTACCAGGCTTAATCCAGAAACATTGTCCAGTCTGGTTGGAAAAATCCACTGCAATCAAACCTGCTATACTCTTGCAAGATGATGATCTTCAGATGCACATCCTTGACAGTCTCATATTAACAACCATAGTCCACAGGATCTATCTAGACCTAACAGTCCCTCTGAAAGATTCTGATGCGATGCTCTTCAGAAGTGGGAGCAGCTTCATTAAAGATGGAACCAGGTACACAGAAGCTGCAGCAGTTACTGTAACTGAAATGATGTGGACACAAGCCTTCAGCCAGGTACCTTGGCCCAGAGAGTAGAAGTGATCACTGTGACCTAGACTGTCAGAGGGGAAGGAAATTCTATCATTACATATATGAACAGGCACTATGCCTTAGATACTGCACATGCACATGGTATGACCTACAGGGAAAGAGTGCTCCTCTCCGCTGGAGGAAAAGTATTTAAAAACAAAGCAGAAATCTTGGCTTTCCTATAGGCTATTTGGATTCCCCTAGGAGTTGCTGCCCTCCACTTCTAAGGACATCAAAAAAGATGACTCCATGAAGCAAGAGGTAACCTGTCCACTGCCCAAGTGGCCCTAAGACCAATGGAGGCTACTAATATTTTGGTGACACACCTGGACCCCGTGTTGCCTGAGATTCTTTGATATAACCAAGGAAAAAGAGGAGGAAAAGACAAGGAATGGATTGCTTCACCCTCAGGTTGGTGTAAGACACCAAAGGGAAAGATCATTTTCTAAGAAATAATCGGCATTCTAATGGGTTTAAGGTGAAATTTCAGGGTCTTTTTATTTGCATCCCTCCCATTCGATATTCCTCTATTGAGCATTCTTTGTTTAGCTCTGTACCCCATTTTTAAATTGGATTACTTGGTATGTTGTTGTTAAACTTCTTGTGTTCTCTATATAGTCTGGATATTAGCTATCTGTCAGATATAAGGTTGTGGATATTAGACATATAATTAAGGATAGTCACACTAAAATCTGTACACCTAAAGAAGCTAAGCAAGAAAGAGGACCCCAGGTAAGATGATCAGTCTTCATTCAGAAAGGTAAATGAGACAGACATCTGAAGAGGGAGAAAACAGAGCACAGGACAGAAGTCTACCAAAGAGGGCCTCTGAAAGACTTTATCCAGTAGAGTATCAAAGCAGATGTTGAGAAACATAGCCAAACTGAGCAGAGTGCAGAGAATCTTATGAAAGAAGGGGGAGCTAAAAAGAACTGGTCAAAACATAATTTCTACAAGGAAAGCAACAGAGCCAAAATATCTAGTCCCAGTGGTCTTTTCTGCGACTGATACTCCAATCAAGGACCATTCATGCACATAACCTAGAACCCCTGCACAGATTTAGCCCATGAAAAATCAGTCTCCATGTGGGTCCCTAGTAAGGGCTACAGGGGTTGTCTCTGACAGGAACTCAGTGGCTGACTCCTTGATCACCTGACCCCTGAGTGGTGGTGGTTGTGTTGGCAGCTTTACCAGTACACAGAGGAAGGCAATGCAGACAGTGGTGATGAGACCTGATAGGCTATGGTCCTATGGAAGGTGAGGAGGACCTCCCCTATCAGTGGACTAGGGAAGTTACATGCAGGGAGGGAAGAAATATGGGGTAAAGGATGAGTCTACAGCTGGGATACAAAGTGAATAAATTTTAATAAATAAAAAAATACAACAAAAGAGAAACAATTGGCAAGACTTTGGTAACTAACCTTCATAAATCTAGTTTGGAATCCACCAAACTTTCTGAGCTGCTCAGACCAACGAATGTTACAAATATACTGCACAGTCTGGCAAGAGATTTCCAGACAGATATTAGGTTTGTACTCAAGCAAATCAAGAAGAGAGAACCTTTGACCAGAATGGAGTCCATAGGAAGGCCAACACTCTGTTTGAATAATAGGAAACATTTCTCACCAAAATTTGACCTGCTAGGGAAGAATAGAAGTATTTGCAATTTTTTTAGATACCACAGGTATCTATACATTCTTCATCAGCTATTAAACTCTTTATATACTAGAAAGAAAAAAAATACTGCAAGTTCTCATTCCTGGCATTGGCCACTCTTTAACAATAAGGTCAGACCACCTTCCCTAGCCCAAAACTCTCAATTAATAGTCAAAGCATTAGGAAAAAAAGTAGAAACTTCTTAGTACATATAGATCTAAGAGTTCTGGTAGAAATGAAGAACAGGACTTTAAAAAATGAAACAGTAACAAAACTCTCATTAGTGTCCAATGAACGGAGGAGAGACTACCTTCTTACTTCAGGCCTGCTGTACACCATATAGGGAGGAATTTATCCATATAATATTATGTTTGGGAGACCTCCTCCATTTCTGTCCAGGCTCAGAGATCAGCAGTTGGAAGAACTCTCTAACCATTTCTTCCTCCTCATACAGGCCCTCCAGTCCTAACTAGCATAATAAGAAAACTAAAGGATATGAAGAAGATACAAATCATAAAAGAAGAAGTAAAAATATCAGTATTTGCAAATAATATGATAGTATACATGAGTGACCCCAAAAAAATCTTCTAGAGAACTCATTCAACTGATAAGCATCTGCAGCAAAGTGGCTGGATACAAAACTAACTAAAAAACAAAAACAACAACCAAACCAAACCAAACCAAACCAACAACAACAACAAAAACAGTAGCCCTTCTGTATACCAAAGACAAAAGTTCTGAGAAAGAATTTAAGGTAACTATACCCTTCACAATAGCCTCTAATAGTATAAAGTACTTTGGTGTGATTCTAACTAAGAAAGTGAAAGACCTTTAAAAAAATGCAACTTCAAGTCTCTGAAGAAAGAAATTGAAGAAGATATCAGAAGATGGAAAGATCTCCCATGCTCATGGATCTGTAGGATTAACATATGAAAATGTCCATCTTTCCAAGAGCAATCTATTTAATGCAATTCCCATCAATATAACAACACAGTTCTTTACAGAACTTGAAAGAATAATGTTCAAATTCATATGAAAAAAACAAAACACCCAGAATTGCTAAAACAATCCTGTACAACAACAGATCAACTGGTGGTATCTCCATCCCTGATCTAAAGCTGTACTACCAAGCAATACTAATAAAAACTGCATGGTACTGACATAGAAGCAGACTGGTGGATCAATGGAATTGAAAAGAAGACACAGAAATAAACTCACACACTTATTGACACCTGAACTTTGACAAAGATGCCAAAACCATACAATAGAAAAAAGATAGCATCGTCAACAAATGGTGCTGGTCAAACTGGATGTGGACATGTAGGAAAATGCAAATAGGTCCACACTTATCACCCTGCACAAAAATAAAGTCCAAGTGGATCAAACTCTTCAACAGAAAACACTAAATCTTTTAGAAGTAAAAGTGGGGACAAACCTTGAACTAATTGGCACAGGAGGGAACATCCTGAAGAGAACACCAATAGCACAGGCTCTAAGAGTAACGATCAATAAATGGGACATCATGAAACTGAAAAGCTTCTGTAAAGCAAAGGACAGTGTCATCAAAACAAAAGGACTACCTACAGACTGGGAAAGGATCTTCACCAACCCTATATCTGACAAAGGGATAATGTGCAGAATATATAATGAAACCAAGAAGTTAAACAGCAACAAATCAAGTAATTCAATTAAAAAAGGGGTACAGAGATAATCAGAGAATTCTCACTAGAAGAATATCGAATGGCAGAGAAACACTTAAAAGAAACGCTCATTTTCCTTAGTTGTCAGGGAAATGAACATCAAAACGAGCCTGAGATATCTCCTTATAACCATCAGAATGGCTAAGATCAAAAACTTGAGTGACAATACATGTTGGAGAGATTGTGAAGAAAGGGGAACCCTCCTCAATTGCTGGTAGGAATGTAAGCTTGTACAACCACTTTGGAAATCAACCTGGCACATTCTCCAATAATTTGGAATTGCCCTTCCTGATGACCCAGCTATATCACGGCTAGGCATATATCCAAAATATGGTCAAGTATACAACAAGTACATATGCTCAACCATGTTCCTAGCAGCTTTATTCGCAGTAGCCAGAATCTAGAAACAACCCAGATGTCCTTCAACTGAGGAACGAATACAGAATTTGTGGAACATTTACAGAATGGAATACTATTCCGCAATTAAAAACAAGGAAATCATGAAATTTGCAGACAAATGGTAGGGACTAGAAAAGATCATCCTGAGTGCGGTATCCCAGAAGCAGAAAGACACACATGGCATATGCTCACTTATAAGTGCACATTATACAAAAAAATATAGGATGAACATACTAAAATCTATACACCTAAAGAAGCTAAGGAAGAAAGAGGACCCTGGGTAAGATGATAAATCTTTATTCAGAAAGGCAAACAGGACAGACATCTGAAAAGGGAGAAAACAGGGAAGAGGACAGGAGCCTACCACAGAGGGCCTCTGAAAGACTTTATCCAGCAGGATATCAAAGCAGATGCTGAAACACATAGCCAGTCTTTTTGTAGAGTGAGGGAATCTTATGGGAGAAGGGGGAGGTAGAAAGACCTGGAGGGGACAGGAGCTCCATAAGGAGAACAATAGAACCAAAAATTTGGGGCACAGGTAGCCTTTCTGAGACTGATACTCAAACCAAGGACCATTCATGGAGATAACTTAGAACTCTTGCACAGACATAGCCCGTGGCAGCTCAGTATCCAAGTGGGTTCCCTTCTAATGGGAACAGAGACTGTCTCTGATGTGAACTCAGTGGCTGGCTCTTTGATCACCTATCCCTGATGGGGGAGCAATCTTACCAGGCCACAGAGGAAGACAATGCAGCCAGTCCTGATGAGGCCTGGTAGGCTAGGGTCAGAGGAAAGAGGAGGAGGACCTCCCCTATCAGTGGACTAGTGGAGGGGCATGGGAGGAGATGAAGGTGGGAGGGTTGTTTTGGGAGGGGAAGAGGGAGTATGATACAGCTGGGAAACAAAGTGAATAAACTGTAATTAATAAAAATAAGTAAATTTAATAATAATGTGCTGTCCCTCTTTTTTTCTCTCTCCCAGTCTATCCCTCTGTATCTCTCTCTGTCTCTGTCTCTCTCTGTCTCTTTATCTCTGTCTCTATCTTTCACTCTCTCTTTCTCTCACTCTTTGTCTCTCTCTCTTTCCCTCTTTTGTCTTCTCCACCATCACTCTTTCTATGATCATAGAGACATTTTTCATAACAGTTTAAGGGTATGATCTACTCATGGACCACCATGTGACCTCAACTTTCTGGTCTCGACCAGACACTATTTAGAAATTGAGCTAAGTCAGTTTTTATCTCCTCAGGGCTCTACAACAACTCAGAAGCTCTGGCAGCCCCTGACTTTTGTCCGCCTGCTGATGCTGCCCACCTGTCTGGTGGCCAGGGACTGTGTCCCTGGAGGCCAAGTCTAGGCTGCTGTGTGCCAAACTTCCCTCAACCTGCCAGCCTCAAACATAAGTCTGAAGCATTCCACAAGTGACTTGGACATCTGTAAACTACCTGACTGCTTGTGGACAGTATCAGTTTTCTCATGGCCTCTGAAACCACATGGCTGAGGGCTCTAAAACCAAGTGGCATATTGTGCAGCTGTGAATAAGACTGAGCAGGCTGATACCTGGGTCAGCTTGTGCAGGGAGGCAGAAGAACCCATCTGTTTATGAGACACCCACCTCCCCATAGAGAGACAGGAGAGTTGACCTCCACAGTGGGGGAGACCCAAGTCTTTCCAAAACCAGCTGGGGCAGAGTATCGCCTACTGCTTACTTGCTGACCACCCTTCTGTGTGCCAGGTTTGGGCTCAGAGGAAGAAGTGTATAGGGTATGAGCTGTCACTTCACTTCTCTAATTGGGTATTCCTGAGGTAGCTAATCTCATCTAGCATGTCTTGCCATTTTGATACAACATATGAAAGACAACCTTTTCCACACATCATTCTTAGGCCTGAGGTCCACCAAGGAAACTTCTGAGGCCACAGTCCAAATTTCTGGAGAATTTGCAATCAAGGCTGTGCATGGTATCAGCTCTTCATTTCCAGGATTGTAAGTTTAAAAAAATGTGAAATGGGGCTCTGGTAAATCTCTAGGGCAAAGGCACCTTAGTAATCTGTTTCCTTGTGTCCTTTGCTTCCCTTCTCACGCTCCAGTGATAGATTTTAAAAGCTGGCTATGTCCCCCTTCCTAAGAGCATGTGCATTGTCAGTACAGGCTCCAGATCAAGCAATGTGGATTTAGTGTAGCTCTGGCAGAAGAATCATAGCAGAGATACACCACATAATTTCCACATGACTTTTAGAGCATGGAATCTTATGAAAGAAGTGGGAAATAGGAAGATCTGGAGAGGACAGGAACTCTGCAAGGAGAGCAAGAGAACCAGAAAATTTGAGCACAGGGGTCTTTCCAGAGACTGATACTCCAACCAAGTACCATGCATGGAGAAAACCTAGAACCCCTGCACAGATGTAGCGCATGGCAGCTCAGTGTCCAAGTGGGTTTCAGAGTAATGGGAAGAGGGACTGCCCCTGACATAAACTGATTGGCCTGCTCTTTGATCACCTCCCCCTCAGGGGTGAACAACCATATAAGGCCACAGGAGATGACAATGCAGCCACTCCTGATGAGATTTGATAGACTGAGATCAGAAGGAAGGAGAGGAGGACCTCCCCTATCAGTGGACTTGGGGAGGGGCATGCAGGAAGAAGGGGGAGGGAGAGTGGGATTAAGAGGGGAGGCGGGTGGGGTTTATGGGAGAAAATAAATTGAATAAATTGTAACTAATAAAATTTAAAAAAATAAAAAAATGTTGTAATAGAAATTCATGTTGCTGATAATTTTTATAGAATTCTAACAGAAAAAAAATTGTCGCCAATGTTATCTAAGATCCAAGAGTGTTAGCCAATGTTCTCATAAGAGATTAAAAAAAAATTCATGCTCCAACCAAGGACTTTTCATAGAGATAACCAAGAACCCCTGCACAGATGTAGCCCATGGCAGCTCTGTGTCCAAGTGGGTTTCATAGTAATGGGAAGAGGGACTGCCTCTGACATAATCTGATTGGCCTGCTCTTTGATCACCTCCCCCTGAGGGGGGAGCAGCCTTACCAGGCCACAGAAGATGGCAATGCAGCCACTTCTGATGAGAACTGATAGTCCAAGATCAGAAAGAAGTAGAGGAAGACCTCCCCTGTCAGTGGACTTGGGGAGGGGCATGCATGCTGAAAGGGGAGGAAGGGTGGTATCTGGAGGGGAGGAAGGAGGGGCTTATGGGGGGATACAAAATGAATAAAATGTAATTAATAATAATAATAATAAAACTCTAAGGGTATATCTAAAAATAAAATATGCAGATAAATAAATAGTAAAAAATATATTCATTTTATATCCTGATTGTAGCTCTCTCCCTCATCTCTCCTTGGTCCCACCCTCCATCTTTCTTCCCCCTATTCCCTTTCCCTAATCCACCAATATGGAGAGTTCTTCTCACCTGACATCTGCCCCTAGCTTATCAAGTCTCATCAGGACTGCCTGGATCCTCTTCATCTCTTGCCTGGCAAGGCCACATTGCCTGGGAGAAGTGATTGAGGAGCAGGTAACTGAGTTCATGTCAGAGGCATCTTCTGCTACCTTTACCTTGGGACCTACTGAGCTGCCTATGGGCTACAAATGAGCAGGGCGTCTAGGTTTTCTTCATGTGTCATAGTCCTTGGTTGGTGCATCAGTCTCTGCAAACTGACAGATATATTTAATTTTGCCACTGAGCATACTATTACATAGGAACATCTGTCCTCACACCATTCAGTCAAATTTCCCGAAATCTCTTGTTCACTTTGGGCCATGAATCTTCCTGTGAGTGTTTGCTCCTAGTGTCTGAGGTCTCACCTGGGATCCCAAATCCTCTTCATCCTTCCCTGTCAACAGTTGACCAAACCTTTGTGAACATCAAACCTGGAATGTCTTCTGCTGAATCTTTGAGAGAAGTTTTCATCATTACCTATCTTTGTTTTGACAGGACCCCCAACATCTCCCACAAACCCCAGAACATTGTAAAAGCTGTATGGATAATCCCTGACATACTTATTGATGACAGGGTACTGATGTTGCTTTCCCATCAACCTGACCTAATTTCCTGGAAAACCTTATTAATTATTTTATTGCTTAGAGATTTTAAGGAGGGTAAAAGCCACTACTTAGCTGTGTTTGGAAAATGAGCCTTTTTCTACCATAGATGAAGGAGTGATAGGATTATATTGAAAGAGAGAGATGAGTGGATAGGAAGGAGGAGGTGCTGAAGGCCTTCCATTGTCTCTTAGAGAAGGCTAGTGGAAAGGGCAGTTTGGCTTTGAATGGTTTGGGGAAAATTTTTTTAGGATATTGATATGGGCTGCTCCAGGGGACCTTAACAGTCCTTTTTCTGGACATTCTGTTGTATCCTAGCAAGCTCTCTGCAGTCTCTCTGATGTCATCAGTGTTGTGGCAAAAGTAATTATTGTTGGTGGCATTTGGTCAGTGCCTATAGGTTTCTCCTGTAGAAATGTTGTCTAGGCTGAGCAGGCTATTGGGCAGAGGAAAGGGAGAGTGTGGATAGGCCAGAGGGAGACAGAAGGAATCTGGCCTTTGATCTTGGTGCAGAAGAACAAGAAATAAGTGGTTCTGTGGAAAGCACAGTGAGTTGAGGGCAGGGGTTAGTGAGCTTCTCTGAAGAGATGGGGTTTGAGCTAGGCCTTCGAGGAGTAGGGCTCAACAGCTGATTACCTCTGGGAAGGAAAGGGTCTTTCCTGATTCTCTGTTTCCTAAAGAACAAACCCAGGTCAGGGATTTGTGATGGTGATTTTGGCAGGGGGTCAGCAAATGACAAGACTCTAGCTCCTTTCTGCAAGACCTTAATTTCATTCTGAGGTTGGGAGAAAGCAAGCAGAGATATTAATGAGATGTCCCTCTCAGGGAAGCTTGTTGATACACTCCATTCTCAGCAGATTTCTGTAGGTTCCTTAGGTATCTGATACCAATATAATGAGGAATACTCCCCTGGGCAATTGCCTTGGACTCACACAATCAGATGCATTTGTCTTAGACACATGTGATCAGGGCTTGGTGGTGCTAATAGTGAGGGACTCTGGGACTTGCTTTCATTTTTTTTAGGTATCAGCTGACATTCCCCTCTAAATCTGCATATTTGGGCTAGCTATGTCTTGCATGGCTCTGGAGATTGCAGCACTTAATGAGGCACATGTCTAGCCAGGGTGGTTACGGGCAGAGCATGGCTTATGGACTCCATGCTGTGACAATGCATGGTCTCTCCTGTCTCTGTGCCATTCACCTGTCCAAGTTCACTTGTGTTTATCTACCAACAGGCTCTTCTGGGAAGGAATCATCCCAATGCTCCAAAATCAATGAGCTGGAGCAGCAGATGATGAGGTTGGAGAAAATGATCATTCAGCTACAGAGGATGACCTGTGAGAGGGATGAACTGTGTGCAATCCTGGCACATTATACTGACAAGGATTAGAACAACAGGTAGTCATTATACCCAGTTCTCTGTTGAGTGTCTTCATTGCTGTGGTTCAACCCTATCTTTCCTAACATCACAAGAGGCTGCACCTCCATAGTGTCCTCATGGCCAAACTAATTTTCCTGAGTGCATTTGAAAGGCAGAACCTGAAGCCTTATTAGGAATACCAGAAGCCTGGGGACATAGGCTATTCTGCTTGTTCCAAAGAAAAGCAGATCCTATGGCATGAATCTTAGTGTATCAGTAGGACAATAGTGTGTGAGCTATCATCATGCATTTTATAGGCCTTAACAGTTGTTAGCTTGTGGGAGATGCTAGGTGCTGTGCATATATGGTGAGTCTTTGTACTTGACCAGCAGGTGCATGGGGACTGGATGCTCTTGGCAGGAGCTGGAGGAGCCTTGGCCCACTTGGTGCATCTCAACCTGTGCCTGAAAAGCATGGAGCTCATCAGGGCCCCTCTTTGTCTTGTTCATTGTACTCTGAGACAATACCACTTTCCTGAATTTCGCATGCTAATTGCTAGTTACTGTGTGTGTGTGTGTGTGTGTGTGTGTGTGTGTGTGTGTATGTGGTTTAGTGAATTCCTGAAGGCACATGCATGAACGAGTGCTGTCTTCTGTGAATACCACCTTCAGATCCTGGGAGTTGGTGGTAGGTGAAGGGACCTGAGAATTTGCTGTCTTATAGTTTTCAAGGGATGCCAGTACTGAAGCCATGGAGCTGCCCTTTGGGGAGTCAGCACTTGTTCCTTGTCCTCACCTTGGTGGCACATTGGAATCTGCTTGTGAGTTAATAAAGCCTCTTCCCTGGAAATATTGATGATGTACTCTGAGCATCTGTGCAATAGGACCTTCGGTTTGAGAGTCCCTGCTATAAACATAGGAGAAATATCATCACACATTTCTGGAAGGCCCAGGTCTGTGGCATAGACTCCTGGGGACTTCTTAGAAAGCTGATATATTCCTTCAGTGCCATCAAGAGTGTTCATGCAGCCCAGCTCCTTCACTTTGATACCCCTGCCTCTCCTGGCCTGAGACCAGGATCTTAACTTTAATAAGCACCTGACGGTCCTAGTAGTTAGGAATCAGGATGTAGCATCTCCTGGGCTGAGGTAATCCTGGATGCAGTCTAAATTCATGTGATCCTTGAGGCTTTGTTCATGAAGTTATTCACTTCTGGGCCCCACACCTTAAAACAGGTTCAATTTTGAATTTGCAATCCTGAATCTGGAACATCAGAAAATGATGTCAGCCCTGCAGAAATTGCCCCAGGAGTTAAGTGAGGCCTTGGACAAGTACAAGGTGCTGACTAAGGAGACTGAATGCTTCAGGTGAGTGACTGACTTGGCTGGGACCTCAGCACTTGAATGGTACTGCATCTGCTCCTCTTTGTTTTCTTTTTTTTTAATTTTATTTTTTTCTTATCAGTTACATTTTATTAACTCTGTATCCCTGCTGTGTCCCGATCCCTCATTCCCTCCCAGTCCCTAACTCCTTCCCTCATCTCCACCCTGCCCCTTTCCAAGTCCACTGATAGGGGGGACCTCTGCCCCATTCAACTGATCCTGTTTTATCAGGTATCTTCAGGACTGGCTGCAAAGCCCTCTTCTGTGGCCTAACAGGACTGCTCCTCCCTTGGGGGTGGGGAGGCCAAAGACCCAGTCATTGAGTTCCTGTTAGAACTAGTCCTTTTTCCCCTCACTATGGGAAACCAATTGGTTACTGAGCTACCACAGGCTATATCTGAGCGGAGGTTCTAGGTTATATCCATACATGGTCCTTGTTTGAATGTCAGTCTCAGAAAAGACCCTGTGCCCAGATATGTTTGGTCCTTGTGGAGCTCCTATCCTTTCCCCATCAGACTAACTCCCCTTCTTTCTTATGATTCCCTGTACTCTGCCAAAGGTTTGGTTATGAGTCTTTGCTTTGAAAGATTTCCAAAGTGGTTGTACCAGTTTACATTCTACCAGCAGTGGAGGAGGGTTCCCTTTCTCCACAACCTCTCCAGCATATATTGTCACTTGAGTTTTTCATCTTGGCCATTCTGATGGGTGTAAGGTGATATCTCAGGGTCGTTTTGGTTTGTATTTCCCAGATGGCTAATGAGGATGAGCATTTCTTTAAGTGTTTCTCTGCCATTCAATATTCCTCTGTCGAGAATTCTGTTTAGCTCTGTTCCCCATTTTTTAATTGGGTTACTTGGTTTGCTGCTTTTCAGCTTCTTAAGTTCTTTGTATATACTGGATATTAGTCCTCTGTTGTTGGGAACAAAGCCCTGGGACCCTTCCTAAGGGCCTGACCTGCCGGATAAGCACCAGACGCCAGCAGGCCATAGTTTCTTAAGACCCATTGTTCCCGAAACTGTTTGCTTTGGGACACATCCGTGACCACCGATGTTATCTTCGGGCCTTGTAACTCTTTAACCCACCTTCTTAGCCTTGGGAACTTCCCACCAAGGGCCTTGGTATTTTTCCACTACTACTTCCCTCTCTCGCCCCTCTCCCCCGCCCTGCCAGAACCACGTTTTAAAAGAAACACCAAAGTTCAATAAAGCTGACACTTGACCGGCAACTGTCTGCTTGTGTCCTTTCTCTCTCTCTCCCATCTTTTTCAGGATTGACCCCCTTCGCCCCCACGAATAACTAAGTCCTGCGGGATGGGACACTCTGTCAGATAAAGGGTTAGTGAAGATTCTTTCCCAATCTGTAGGCAGTAATTTTGTTTTGATGATGGTGACCTTTGCTTTACAGAATATTTTCAGTTTCATGAGGTCCCATTTATTGATTGTTGCTCTTAGAGCCTGTGCTGTTGGTGTTCTGTTCAGGAAGTTGTCTCCTGTGCCAATGAGTTCTAGGCTGTTCCCCACTTTTTCTTCTAACAGATTTAGAGTATCTGGTTTTATGTTGAGGTCTTTGATCCACTTGGACTTTAGTTTAGTGCAGGGTGATAAATATAGATCTATTTTCATTTTTCTGCATTGGACATCCAGTTGGACCAGCACCATTTGTTGAAGATGCTATCTTTTTTCCATTGAATCGTTTTGGCTTCTTTGTCAAAAATCGAGTATATTCATAGGTGTGTGGGTTTATTTCTGGGTCTTCTATGCGGTTCCACTGATCCTCCTTTCTGTTTTTATGCCAATACAATGCAGTTTTTATTACTATTGCTCTGTAGTACAACTTGAGATCAGGGATGTAGAGACCTCCAGAATATCTGTTGTTGTACAGGATTGTTTTGGAGATTCTGGGTTTTTTGTTTCTCCATATGAAGGTGAGAATCTTTTTTTCGAGGTCTCTAAAGAATTGAGTTGGTATTTTGATGGGAATTGCATTGAATCTGTAGATTGCTTTTGGCAGGATGGCCATTTTCACAATGTTAATCCTAACAATCCATGAGCACGGGAGATCTTTCCATCTTCTGACATCTTCTTCAATATCTTTCTTCAGAGACTTGATGTTTTTCTCAAACAGGTCATTCACTTGCTTGTTTAGTGTCACCCCAAGGAACTTTATTTTATTAGTGGCTATTGTGAAATGTGTTGTTTCCCTAATTTCTTTCTCGGACCTTTTGTCTTTGATATACAGGAGGGCTTCTGATTTTATTGAGTTGATTTTGTATCCTGCCACTTTGCTGAAGGTGTTTATCAGCTGGAGGAGTTCTCTGGTTGAATTTTTGGGGTCGCTCATATATACTATCATATCATCTGCGAATAGTGACACTTTGACCTCTTCCTTTCCGATTTGTATCCCCTTGTTCTCCTTTAGTTGTCTTATTGCTCTGGCTAGGACTTCAAGTACTATGTTGAAGAGGTATGGAGAGAGTGGGCAGCCTTCTCTTGCCCCTGATTTCAGTGGGATTGTTATAAGTTTCTCTCCATTGAGTTTGATGTTGGCTATAGGCTTGCTGTATATTGCCTTTACTATGTTTAAATATGTGCCTTGTATTCCTGATCTCTCCAAGACTTTAAACATTAATGGGTGTTGGACTTTCTCAAATGCCTTTTCAGCATCTATGGAGATGATCATGTGGTTTTTCTCCTTCAGTTTGTTTATGTGGTGGATTACATTGATGGATTTCCGTATGTTGAACCACCCTTGCATGCCTGGGATGAAGCCTACTTGGTTGTGGTCGATGATATCTTTGATGTGTTCTTGGATTCGGTTTGCAAGTATTTTATTGAGTATTTTTACTTCAATGTTCATAAGAGAGATAGGTCTGAAGTTCTCTTTTTTTGTTGGGTCTTTGTGTGGTTTAGGTATCAGGGTGACTGTCACTTCATAGAATGAGTTTGGTAATGTACCTTCTGTTTTTATTTTGTGGAATTATTTGAGGAGTATTGGTGTTAGCACTTCTTTGAAGGTCTGGTAGAATTCTGCGCTGAAACCTTCTGGCCCAGGGCTTTTTTTGGAGGGGAGACTGTGAATGACTGCTTCAATTTCCTTAGAAGATATAGGGCTATTCAGTCTTTCTACCTGATCTTGACTTAATGATGGAAGATGGAATCTATCAAGAAAATTGTCCATTTCATTTAGGTTTTCAAATTTTGTGGCATATAGGCTTTGTAGTATGACCTAATGATTGTTTGAATTTCCTCGGTGTCTGTAGTTATGTAAACCCTTTTCATTTCTGATTTTGTTGATTTGGATAGATTCTCTCTGCTTTTTAGTTAGCTTGGCTAAGGGTTTGTCTATCTTGTTGATTTTCTCAAAGAACCAGCTTTTTGTTTCATTGATTCTTTGAATAGTTTTATTTGTTTCTAATTAATTGATTTCAGCCCTGAGTTTGATTATTTCCTGCCATCTGCTCCTCTTGGGTGTATCTGCTTCTTTTTTTTCTAGGATTTTCAGTTGGGCCATTAATGTGCTTATATGTGATGTTACAAATTTATTCTTGAAGGCACTTAGTGCTATAAATTTTCCTCTGAACACTGCTTTTAATTTTATCTCCTAAATTTGGGTATGTTGTACCTTCATTTTCATTGAATTCTAGGAAGTCTTTAATTTCTTTCTTTATTTCTTCCTTGACCCAGCTGTCATTGAGTAACAAGTTGTTCAGTTTCCATGTGCCTGTAGGCTGTTTGTTATTTCTGTTGTTGTTGAGATCCACCTTTAGTCCATGGTGGTTAGATAGCATACAAGGGATTATTTCAATCTTTTTGTATCTGTTTAGGCTTGCTTTATGACCAACTATCTGATCTATTTTGGAGAAGGTTCCATGTGGTGCTGAAAAGAAGGTATATTCTTTTGAGTTTGGATGAAAAGATCTGTAGACATCTATTAGGTCCATTTGATTTAGGGACTCTGTAAGTGTTTTTATTTTCCTATTTATTTTCTGTCTAGTTGATCTGTCCCTTGGTGAGAGTGGATTATTGAAGTCTCCCACTATTAAGGTATTAGGATCAATGTGTGATTTAAGCTTTAATATTGTTTCATTTACGAATTAGGTGCTCTTGTATTTGGGGCATAGATGGTCAAAATTGTGATGTCCTCTTGGTGGATTTTTCCTTTGATGAGACTATAGTGGCCCTCCATATTCTTTTTGATTAACTTGGGTTGAAAGTCTATTTTATTAGATATTAGGATGGCTACTCCAGCTTGTTTTCTGAAACCATTTGCTTGAAAGACATTTTTCCAGCCCTTTACTCTGAGGTAGTGTTTATCTTTGTTGCATAGGTGTGTTTCTTGGATGCAACAGAATGTTGGATCCTGTTTCCTCAACCATTCTGTTAGTCTGTGTCTTTTTATTGGGGAGTTGAATCTGGTTGATGTTGATAGATACTAGTGACCAACAATTGTTACTTACTTTTGATGTGGGGTTTTTGGTGTCACTGTGTTTCATTGCTTGTATTCTTTTGTTTTGTTTTCTTTTTTTGTGTGTGTGTAGTTATCTATTTCCTCTGTTTCCTTTGATGTAGTTGTTTTCTTTGGTTTGGAGTTTCCCTTAGAGTAACTTCTGTAGAGCTGGGTTACTATGTAGATATTGTTTAAATTTGGTTTTGTCATGGAATATTTTGAATTCTCCATCTATGTTGATTGAAAGTTTTGCTGCATATAGTAGTCTGGTTTGGAATCTGTGGTCCCTTAAGGACTGTATGATTTCTGTCCAGGCCCTTCTGGCTTTCAGAGTTTCTGTTGAAAAATCTGGTGTGATTCTGGTAGGTCTACCTTCATATGTTACTTAGCCTTTTTCCCTTGCTGCTTTTAGAATTTTTTCTTTGTTCTGTAGGTTCAGTGTTTTGACTATGATGTGACATGAAGAATTTCTTTTCTGGTCTAGTCTACTTAGTGTTCTGTAGGCCTCTTGTATGTTTATGGCCATTTCCTTCTTTAAGTTGGGAAAGTTTTCTTCTATAATTTTCTTGAAAATATTTTCTGGACTTTTGAGCCTGATGTCTTCTTTTTCTTCGACTCCTATTATTCTTAGGTTTTGTCTTTTCATGCTGTCCTTGATTTCTTGGATGTTTTGTGTTTGGAACTTTTCTGATTTAATTTTTTTCTTTGAGAGACATGTCAATTTCTGCAAGTGTATCTTTTGCTCCTGATATTCTTTCTTCCATCTCTTATATTCTGTTGGTGATGCTTACCTTTGTAGTTTCTGATCTTTTCTCTATGTTCTCCAGCTCCTGGCTTTTCTCTATTTGTGTTTTCTTTATTAATTCTAATTCTGTTTTCATTTCTTGCACCATTTCCTTCATCTGTTTGAATGTGGAGTCCTGCTATTCAATGAGAGCTTCTATTTTTTTGTTCGTTTCCTGTCTATGTATCACTAATTGTGCCTCTACTTCTTTGGGTATAATTGCCTGTATTTCTATGAGAGCTTTGTTTATTTCTTCTTTATTTGCCTTGATTTGTGTGGACATTTCTTTGAGAGCTTTGTGCATTTCTTCTTTGTTTGCCTCAATTTTTGTGGTCATTTCTCTGAGAGCATGATTGTCTCGATTTCTTTGGTTATTTCTCTGAGGGCCTTGTTCATTTCATCTTTATGGGCCTCTAATAGCTGGAGAAACATAGTTTTGAGGTCGTTTTCTTGTATATCTAGTGAATTGAAGTGTCCATTGTTTTGTGGGGTTGCTGGTGAGGTCATTATATCCTGATTTTTGTTGGGAGTGTCCTTAAGTCTGCCTCTAGCCATCTGGTTATTTATAATCCTCACTGTTTGTTCCTCGAGATTGTAGTTCGGGCTATGATCCTCTCTTTCAGTTTTCTGGACTGTTTTTTCAGGAAGATGAGAGAGGTTCACTGGTTTGGAAGTGTGCACTATGGTTTCTGTTTTGCCTAAGTAAGGAATGTGACACTGGCACTATTTGTGTGCGATTTTAACAGGTGCAGTGTGCATGAGTGGGTTCTCTGACTATTGCTGTGGCCTGCAAGCTGCTATTAAGCAGTTCTGTCTGAGATCCAGGGATAATTTGCCTGGATTACTCTGTTGGACCCGCAAGGCAGAGGCTTCAATGTTGGGGTCATTATCCCAAGAATCCCTATGATGCCCACACTAGGGGTGTGGGTGGCAGGGATCTTGTCTGGTTGCTTCTGTGGAGAGGCCCTGGGTCTGGGGCAAACTCTCCCTAGAAGCCTCACTCACTCTCTTGCAGGACCAATTGGAATACACAGGGGCTCCCCTTGCTCACTACTCTCTGATTTGGTCCTGTTGCGGAGAGTGCACGGGTAGGCTAACAGTCAGCTCTGTGACACTGTGGCCGCAGGACTTGGTGTCCACCTTTTCTGTGTGCTGCCTCTCTGTCCTTTCCCCCTGGAAAAGGGTTATGTTGACTGGTCCCGGGGTGGCACGAGAAAGAGTTAGGTTGAGTGTTCTCAATCCCAGATCCCGGGCCCAGATCTCTCTGCCAGAAGCAGCCTGGCAGTAGAATCTATATTTGATGATCCCAAGAGAGTACCAGGTAGGGTTGATGTCCTCAGATCCAGAGCTTGGGTTTCTCTGCTAGGGGTCGTTGGGTGAGATGGAGAGAGGGTGCTGTGTCCTTGGTAGGCTGCCTCTCTGACCTTCCCCTCTGACCTTCCCCTCAGCTAGGGCAAGCTTATGGAGGTGTTCTCAGGAGAGTGACAGAAGGGGTTGGGGGCTTCTCAGTCCAACCCTGCGCCTGGGTTTCTCTGCCAGGGGTTGGGAGGGGAGCCGGTGATAGAACTTGCTGCTAGACCTTATTGCGCTGGACCCAGGAGAATCTCAGGACATGTGGAATGACCACAGTCCCATATCCCAAGCTGAAGTTTATTTGCTAGGAGCAGCCCGCAGCACTGGAGTTCTGGCACTGTGAAGCCGCTGTGTGCCTCTCCAACCCTCTGCTCCACAGCGGAATGGTTATGGCGGTGTTTGGGGGAGTGCCAGAAAGGATTGGGTTTTCTCAGCCCCAATCTCAGGTTGGGGTACAGACAATGTGGTCTGGCAGATTCTGCTGGCTGCCTCCTGCCTCCTCCCAAGAGGGAATAGGGATTTTGAGCTGGGCACGCAGCTCTCATATTGGCGGGAGCTCAGTTGTGATGGTGGTGGGTACCCATGGTCAGTGAGACCTTTCAGGGAAAGACTGGGTGACTCGTGATTGGTCTCGCAACTTTACTCCCCCGTGGTGTTTTTTTGTGACTGGGAGTCCCAGTTTCTGGCACCGTTGTGCCCACCAATCAGCCTGGGAAAGTGATCGGGACACACAGGCTTGTGCACCAGCCTGGAGACCCAAAGCCCGCATTAGCTGGTTTCTCTTCCAGGTTCTGGCTGTGCGGCCTGAGAGTGGACCTGACTGATTTCCACGCCGTGGGAGCCTCCCCTCACCTGGGAAACACGACAGTTGTTGTTTTAGGGCCCAGAGTTCAGTCTCTTGGTCGCTGCACGGAGTGTGTTGTCCCGCTTCTCAGCCACAGTGTTCTCCTGGCACCGCCATCTTGGCCCCCGCCTCTACTTTGTTTTCAATCCAAAGTGAGGGCTCTGGTTTTAGCCTGTCTGTCTCAGAGCAAGCAACCTGCCTTTTGGTTCTTGGACTTGTATCACTTGGACTCACTTTTGTTCAGTGTGAAGAGACTATGAGCCCCTCCCAACACTGTCCTGCCATCCTGATGAGACTCTAGAGAGAAAAAAAAATATTTGCATCATGAAAGGGTTGTCCTTTGGGACTCTTGCAGTGGATTTAAATAGCTGGTTTGGATGGGATCCATAAATACCCTGGAATTTTGAAAGAACTGCAGTTCTAGCTTAAAGATGGTTTGCTCTCTATGTGCTGATGTCTTCCAGATATCATGAACTGATAAACACAGATCTGGGACACTTCCTGCTCTTGGAGGTGCATGAATTCCTTTTGGTGTCAGGGTTTTCAGAAGAACTTTGAGACTTTCTGAAATGTGTATAGTCTCTGTTTTGGGTATGCTTCTAGGTGATGCTGGAATAGCAAATGTAGGCACCAGTGTGGGACTCTCTGGAGACCATGGACATTGTAAGAATGATGGTACTTGGATGTGGGAAGGCAAATATTTGCTGTCTGGGGCTCACCATACTTTGGCTTTGGTTCAGCCTTCATCGCTGCCGGCTCATGTGGTAACTAAGCTGATGCTGCAAGTTACCACACTGAGAAAGAAGAACAGAGAGCTGCAGAGGAAGCATAATGTGCTGCAAAATTCCTGTCAGGAGAAAAACAGGCTTTGTGATGAGGCCCTTGAGAAGATGTGTGGCCTGTGTGATAGGAAGCAGCAGGTAGGTTGAGGCGGCAAGGGCAGGAGGCCCACCTGAGCAACCAAAAACAGACACACGCAGGTAACCATCCACCCACCCATCCATCTGTTCACCTACATCTCTTCCAGTTGTTCACTTTTGTGATCATTTACAAGTCTATCTGGGGAGTTAGCCTCTTTTGAGAAACTGGGTGATTGAAAAGCAAAGTGTCCTGCTCTGCTAGAAATTGTAGTCCACTGAGGAAGAAAGGTGGCTCACACTTCTCACACCTACTTGCCACCATGATATGAGCGTTGCTATGTGGAAACCCACTTAGGTAGCAGCACAGAGCTTTGAGTAATGACTTCAGGGGCCTGTAGCTCAGGACAGATTCCTCCTCATAGTTGTTCAGAATGCTGCATTTCAGAAAATCCCTGCATGTGACTTCATACTGCCTGACCTGAGATCTGTTTTCATATTACATGAACTGAAATATTTTGAAAAGAATTCTGGGTAGTGACCTAGGTAACTGACTCTTTAGAGCTACCAAGATCTTCTTTGCATGAACCAGGATAGGTTAGGTAAGGAAACCATGATGGATCAACATGGAGCTATTTGGAAGGTTAGCTTGGAGAACTCCTTCTTGGGAACTTGGGCTTCTGTGGTTCAATTTAGCTGAATCAGTGCAGTGTTTGTAATTTGCCCATGATATCAGTGTGTGTTGGGATGGAAAAGCTTCCTGGAAGAGGAAATAATTACAATAGATGACACCAAAGCCTAGCTAAGTCTAAGAGCCTTGTATACAGCAGGCAGGTCCTAGTAACTCATTATGCAGCAGAAAAAGTGTTTTAACAGCAGTTCTCTTCATGGTGTGTGTGTTTGTGTGTGTGTGTGTGTTTGTGTCTCTCTGTGTGTTCATGAATGTGTGTGCATGTGTTGTGTTTCTGTGTGTGGTGAATTGGTGGTCATCTATGTGAATGTGTGATTGTGAGTCAGCATATGTGTGTGTTTTTATGTATGTGTGTTAATAGTTGTGTACTTATGCATGTGTGCTGAACCTTATTTGCACATTACTGTCCCTATCTATGTTGTGAGTATTTGCATGTGCTCAGGTGTGGGTCAGTCCTTGGTACTATGTTGCATGTATGTGTAGAGGTGAGTGCTTGTGTAGGTGTTTGTGTTGGGTGCTTGTATGTGAAAGTGTATGTGTGAGTGTCAGTGTGTGTTTTTATGTGTGAATTTGTGTGTGTGTTTCTGCATAAACATATGTTGATTTGCTCTTGAAACATCTTAAATGATGAAAGAGACCAGCTTTAATGAGAAAATGTCAGGTTGACTGACTTTTCAGACATCAAACCTCACATGCTGCTGCCCATCTTTCTGCATTCCCAACTTTTGCTTAGAACAAAGGACACAAAAGCTGCTGTAAGTCATAGACTTTGTAGAGGCAAGAATACATATCTTCAAAGAAATCCTTTGGAGTTAACCAAAGGAAGGGGCGATAAGGAGGTGAGGAGGAGGCTGCTATACAAAACAAGGTGCTTGAGAGTCAGGAGAGGCTGGCTAAGGGTCTGTATCCCTTCTCTGCTCTTGGTGAATAGTGACTGTGCACTGGACAGTGGGGTGGCTTTCTGTGTCTTCCCTGTATCCTGTTTTGTTGTCATCATTGTCAGCAACCATTACTTTCCACCTTCACATAATCTTGGCTCAGTAAACAAAGGCCTTGGAGCTTGGCCTGGATTTTATGCATTGAGAGATTTTGAATGGTTGCTTCTCAGTTCAGCAGAAATCCCATAGCAATGTTGAAGTTTGCATACAGGGCTGTGTCAGTGCAGCCCCCTTAACCACATGAAAGTCTAAAGCATTCATCCTGTGCCGTGTCTACAGCACTGAGTAACTGCTTTTATTCTAAATCACTCAAATCTAATCCAAAATGAGCCTTAAGAGGATGGGGAGAAGTGGGGACCCCAGACATTGCTGGTGGTGTAAAATAAGGTAGTCCTGTGAGAGGCCATGAATAATTTTTCAACATCCTGAACTGCAGTCACAAGGTGACCCAGCAATTCCAGAACTAGAAGTAGGTGTCCATAGATAAAACAGAAGGCATCAGGGTTGTAACAGTCTTCTTCATAGCAGCCACAAGTTGAAACTTTCCAGGTGTCCATTAGCTTATAAGTGTACCATATCATCCACCCTTCATGGAAATATTGTTCATCATGAAATAAAGACACTCAAGATCATTTGGCCTGGAGTTAATCAGCCTTCTATTACTCAAAAAGATCTCCGATCGTGTCATCTTAGAGGGAGAACATTTTTTTATGTCTTAGTTGTGGAGATTTTCTCATTTCATAGTCTCACTGTTTGGGTTCAAAGCAATGCAGGCTATGAATAAGGGAGCTCCATTAGTAGGAAGCTGCTCACCTTAGAACAAGTGGGAACAATTGGGACAGAATAAGGAGCTGGTTCACCAGGATCCCCAGGTCTCAGGCTGGGGAAAAAACAATATTGCAAGCCTTGGGAACTTGCTATGTAGGCTTGGCTAAGTGGCCAAGACCCAGTGGGTCCACATGTCTACACAGAAGGTTTAGGAAAAGTACTTTATCCACTGAACTGCCTATATCCCATGTCCACTAATTTCTTATCCCTTCTAAAGAAAGGTAACATTGTTCTATATAGAATCCCTGGTGATCTCTTACATTACTGGTAAAATAATCATGTTACTGCAATGCAGTATAGTTATATTTGAGAACACATGTATTTCTGTGTGCTCAGGAGTTTGTGTGTGTGTGTGTGTGTGTGTGTGTGTGTGTATGTGTGTGTGTGTGGTTGACAAGGTTACCCAGGCAGGTTTTTGCACTGTAGGAAAAATCAAGGCCTTCACTGCAGTGAGGCCCTGAAGAAGGACTCTACATAGGTAACTAGGTTGCTCACATCTTTTCTGAAGTGTGAGTCAGACATTAATTGATTAGTTAATTAATTAATCATCTGGACTATTGAAGAAATGTGCTGTTATTTTTCTATTTCAATGCAGCATGTAGGTTTCAGTTCATCTTCCTGCAGTTTTTAAAAATGTGAGAAAAAAAATATCCAGGCACATGTACTCTCTGACCATTTTTTTTTTGGGGGGGGGAAATGCAGGGAATTACCTCAGCTGAAAGGTCATCCTGGACTGTAAAGCTGAATAGAGCTTGTATAGAGTCAACAGCTGACATGGCTTGCCTTCACTAGGCTTCTGTTCCTTCCTTTCACCCGTAGGTCTGAAATACTCCAGTCTGACCTGGAAGGAATCACAGCCCAAGAAGAGAGCTCCCCACAGACAGAGCTTCTGTAGCTGGACAACTGAGTTTTCCAGGCAATTGGGCGAACATTCTATCCCATCCTCAGCAACTCTGGCAATACTGGAGTGGTTTTTCTTCCTTGACTACTTTGGTTTCCTATGTGTAAACTGGCCTTGAATTTGTCTTTCCTCAGGCCTGGCATGGGTGCCTCTGGGTTTGATTGATTGTCTTTCCTTCTTCTCTGACAGCTCTCTTGAGAGAACTGAGGAGACAGTAAAAAAGAAAGAAAGAAAGAAAGAAAGAAAGAAAGAAAGAAAGGAAGGAAGGAAGGAAGAAAGAAAAAGAAAGAAAGAAAGAAAGAAAGAAAGAAAGAAAGAAAGCCACAGAAGAGAAGTTGAACCCAACAATTTTTACTCTATGATCAAGGGCACCTCAAAACAAACAAACAAACAAACAAACAACAACAACAAAAAAAAAACACCTCTTTTGAAATGTAGACTCACTTTAAATCCAATATCAATTGACTTTTTGTGCATGCTGCTAAATCTCTAGCAAGAGAATGTTGCTTATCTTAATTTATTGTTTGAATTTTGGGTTTAGATTTTTTTGGTTTTGGTTTATTGTGTTCTTTGGTTTGAGGTTTTGTTATTCATTTGTTATTTCATTTGATGGTGTTATTGACTTGCTAGTTTGCTAAGGCTATATTCTGTCTATAATGCCTGTCCCATTTAATCATCCTCTATTGAGTAAAATGATTGTATTTTTACAAATAAAAATTAATCTTCTACTGTTAATTCTTCAGACTCTTCTTTAGTCAGATGTGGTGTCTTAGTCCTGTAAGCCCAGAACTCACAGGTAGAAATGAATCTCTTCTAGGTTCAGGGGCCTAAGGCTACATAGTGAGTTGCCATCCAGCCAAGGCTATACAGAGGAAAGGTTCAATCAAAGTGGATAGTGTATCCAACACTATGGATACCCACTTCTATGTGAAAATAGTGTCCATACTGTATCCCTGTGGTCATATATTTAACTCCCCCTAAAATATGGTACTCGGTGGATGATCACGTGAAACAAACTAATGAGAAACACAGCAGCATGACTCTAATGCTTCTTAATAAATATAAATATTTGTTCAGGGATACAAAAGAAATCAGAAAACCCAGAGCCATCTGCCTCTGATTTCCTTAAAATACAACATCAGTGAGAACTATACATCTTGGTGTATATATATTTTAAAATATTTTGTTTTGTTGTCATGGTCTAGTCTTGTGCTGTAGGCCTTGACTAGGTCTTTGCCTTCTTTTTGTTTTTGTTTGATTTATTTCTTGTACACATATGGGTGTTCTGCCTAATGAAAGTCTATACACCACATGCATACAATTCTCCCAGAAGTCATAAGAGGGCACTGGATTCCACCTGGAGCTGAAGTTACAGAGGATTGTTAGCTGTCCTTTGAGTCTTCTGAGAAACAAATGCTCAAAATGTAAGAGTCATCTCTCCAGCCCCTGCACTTGACTTTTGCCCTTCACCTCAAGTACTTTATTAGATTGACTAAATCACACCCAAACTTGTTGGAATGTCATCTCTCCTTTCTATATGAAATCTACCTGTCTTGTTGAGTTCTAGTGACACTCCAGCAAGATCTCCCCAGTCGTCTGAAGAGTCTCCATTTACTCAGTTTTATCACTATGACCATGAATAATAGCATGGAACTCAAAGCCAAACTTTGTGCAGAATGCAGAGAATCATATGAAACAAGAGGGAGATAGAAAGATCTGGAAAGGACAGGAACTCCACAAGGAGAGCAACAGAACCAAAATTCTGGTCAGAGTGGTCTTTTTTGAGCCCCCTTCTTCACCAACTAAACATCAGACTGAAGGCTAATGTGTAATATATATATATGAAAAACTCAAGAAATTAAATACCACCAAACGAAAGAATCAAATAATAAATTGGTTGCAGACATAAGTAGACAATTCTCAACAGAAGAATACCAAATTGCAGGGAAACAGTTAAAGAAATGTTCACCTTCCTTAGTCATCAGGGAAATGCAAATCAAAACTCTGAGACTGCAAACTTGGACTGAATGAAACATCAAAAAATAATAAATAAATAAATAAAATAAACAAAAAACCCCAACCAACCAACCAACCAACCAACCAACCAACCAACCAACCAACCAACAAAAACAACAAAATAAACTGTTTCCCATCCCCTGCCCAGTTCTAGGGCATCTTCTGTACTATTCTCTGTTCTGTTGATTACACCACAGTGCTTCTTTCTTCTATGTTTTTTGGTATTATGTAAAAACATGCTTGGCCATCATCTGAAATAGTTCTGCTGGCTATTAGTCAGGGTTTTTAATAGATAAATTTTAATACAATCGGATTTCTTCTGCTTCTACTAGTCAATCTATTTTATCCTTAAATAGAGGATGCTATGTGACAAACAATCCAAAAATTGGAAATTGACTCATCAATTCTCAAACCCTTGAGGTACACACTCAGCCCATAGCCATACCTTAGTACTTGATCTCAAATAAAGTTAGCTCATCTAGAAGAGGCAACACCAGATCAAATGCATGGATAAGAAGGAAGAACTTTGTTTTAGAGACTGTTCTCAATATTGTGACAAAACTCTTACTGAAGTAACTTATGGGAAGCAAGTTTTATTTTAGTTCATCTGAAAGAATTTCAGGGTTTCCCACATGGAAGACAAATCAGTATGAGCAGCAGTCTGTGGCAGCAAGAGCCTGAAACAAAGCACCTGTTCATATTTTAGAGGATCAGGAAACACTGAATGAGACCAGCACGCTATGATCTGTAAATATTGGTCTTCGTGTATCCATGTATTCCATCCCAGAGGTTTTAGTCTCTAAAATAATGCCACCAGTTATGGACCTGATGTTAAAACTCATGAGACCACAGGGAATATTTCACATTGACAGTCTATCACTGTTTGCATTATAAGCTCTCCACTACCATTGAAAGTAAAATGCATTCATTCCAATTTCAAATATCACCACCATCTTAAGTCTGCAGTGTGTTTGAAAATATAAACTTCAAAATCTTTTTTGAGACTCAAAGCAAAACCTGAGCTTGAGTCCCTGTAAAACCAAGAAATGAGTTAAACATTTAAATTCTGTAATGACACAGAGTAGCCATTTCCACTTGATAAAAATGGCAGTTTAATGTCCAAGAGGGCTACATAGTAATGGGAAGAGGGACTGCCTCTGACAAAATTTGATTGGCCTGCTGATCACCTCCCCCTGAGGGGGGGGCAGCCTTACCAGGCCACAGAAGATGACAATGCAGCTACTCCTGATGAGATCTGATAGACTAAGATCAGAAGGGAGGAGAGGAGGACCTCACCTATCAGTGGACTTGGGGAGGGGCATGCATGAAGAAGGGAGTGGGATGGTGGGATCAGCAGGGGAGGAGGAAGGGGCTTATGGGGATACAAAGTGAATAAAGTATAATTAGTAAAAAAAATGGAGGATAACAATTGGAGTTAGCTGGGTGAAATAAATTTATCAGAGCAAAGAAGCAATCCTGCAGATCACTGTCTGGAATCGGTGTCATCTGAGCTCTAACCAGTCTCAGCAGCATCATGTCAACAGTTCTGCTACTGTTGACATGTAGCACACATGTGAACACTCTCTTGTACTAGGAACCTCTAGTTGTCTGCAGTAGGTATTCCACATCCTAGCATCTCCATCTTAAAACCCCTGGGGGCTTCTTTGTAACTTGGCTTTATCCTCACAGCTTCACACATTTGCAACTAAGGGCCTCTCTGCAGGGAATCACATTCCATTATATTGCCCAAACTCATGCTTTGATCTGGTACCTGTATACAGACTTCTAATGACTCAAATCATGCTTGCATTTTATGTATCTAAAAAAATAATACCATGTGGAAAACATTAAGCTTGCTACCATCAGAGAGATAGATCATGGCCCCTAGGACCATGGTTGCAATGGCTCTAACTATCTAGATAACTGAACTGGTAAAAGCATTACCATAGATGGTCCTGTGTAAGCAAAATACCCTGGCAGTCTTGTATTCTTAGGCAATTTCTTTCCAAGTGAAATATTTAAAATGAATTTTCATTTCAAATGTATTTTGTGCTTTTCATATGAATTTGCATTTATCCTAGAGCTTTGATGCCCTAGGTGAGGTTTTGCTTTCAAAGCATCTTTCTTTTTTTTTTTTTTTCCTCAGCAAAACTCGATGTCTTCTCTTGGATACTGCTGTTCTCTTTAATAAGTACAGCTATTTGGTTCCTCTGCCTTGTCTACAACTTTAAAATAGACTCTAATTTTTTTTCTCACTTTACTGTACTGCTTTGAAGTCTCACTGTTAAGCCGGTTATGATATGGCCTGAGGTCACCAAATATAAACTAATATACATGTAGCCTGGTGGGACTTCCAGTGGAGGGAGGGGGACACCAACCCACCCATAAAACCTTCAATCCAAAATTTGTCTTGCCTACATGAAGTGGCGGGATAAAGGTAGAGCAGAGTTTGAGGGAATGGCAAACGAATGACTTGCCATACTTGATCCCCATCCAATGGGAGAGAGCCAATCCTTGTCACTATTAATGATACTCTGTTTTGCTTGAGGACAGGAGCCTAACATAACTGTCTTCTGGAAGGCTTCATCCAGCAGCTGATGGAAACAGATATAGAGATCCAGGGCAAAATAATAGGCTGAGCTGGGAGAGTTTTGTGAAATAGTGGGAGGAAGGATTAGGGATGCTAGAGGGGTCAAAGACACCACAGGAAGAACTACAGAATAAACTAACCTGGGCCCATGAGGGCTCACAGAGGCTGAACCACCAGCCAAAGAGCTTGCCTGGGCTGGGCCTAGGCCCCCTACACATATGTAGCAGATGTGGCAGTTTGGTTATCATGTGGGTTCCCTAAGAATGGGAGTGGGCACTGTCTCTGACCTTGTTGCCTGCTTTTGGATCCCTTTCCCTTAGCTGGGCTGCCCTGTTTGGACATAGTAGGAGAGGATGTACTTAGTCCTGCTGTGACTTAAGGTGTCAGGGTTGATTGACATCCCTTGGGGGACTTCCCTTCTCAGAGAAGGAGAGGGTGCACAAGGGTGGGACAGAGAGGAGAGGAGGGAGGGGGCTGGGATCAGGCTGTAAAGTGATTAAATAAGTAAATAAATAAATAAATAAAGGAAAAATTAAGCTATCATGTAAAGTTTTGTATAAAATAAAAGAAAATATAGAAGCACACTGGAAGAACTTGAAGACACAATGAAGCAAATTTTCAATAAATATGACTTTATTACTATAAAAACATCTGATTAAGATACAGGAAATGAGTGTCATATCACAGCCTAAATGTTGTAATGTCTTGAATTTCTTCTACCAAATAAATTTTTCCTTTCCCTTTGAAATGAACATCACTCAAATTTTAAGGACATGAGCAGAACGTACCATGTATAGCCCAAAGAATAACACAACGGCCTCTAGTCTTCACTTGAAGCCTCATGAGCTCAGTATTTACTGTATTCATCTCTTCTAGCATTTTGTCCTTCTGAGCTTCCACTTACCCATTAAGCTCCACTTAATAACATTTTAGAGGTTCTTAAGCTTAAACCCTGCCTCATTACAATAATAATGTATAAAACTGTTATTTCATAACAACCTTCTTTGTCATCTACATTTTTCCTTCTGTAACAAAAGATATGACAGAAGTAGCATAAGGAATGTAGGATTTACATTTTGGCTTATTTTTTCAGAGGATGTCTTCCCATTGTGGTGATGAAGGCATAGAAGTACAGATCTGCTGTGACATAAGCATGTGGCTGCCCCTTCCTCACATGGTGAGAAAAAAAAAAAAAAACATGCCAGAGTTGCCGGTAAATATACCCTTCAAATTCTTGCCCATGGTGCTTATATCTTCTAGGATCAATATCATAGAGTTTCTACAATCTCTTGAAACAACCGTATCATCCTTGAACCAGGTGTGCAAATACATGAGTTTGTAGAGAGCAATTTGCAACCAACCCACAGAAGTATCTTATAAAATGAGATAAAATATCAAGACAACTTTCCTTGAGCCTGGAATCCAGTGATTCAAAGCAGTAGTTTTCTATTTAGCAGCTCACATCTTACTGACTTAGATTCCTTCGGGGTTGCAGGGTAGCTACAACATTACGTGTAAATACCAATGCACTGAATTGAAAAACAGGTCCTCTCTCAGCCTTTTAAGAACAAGAAAGCATTTCCAGAGCCCCCAAGGAAACGTCCCTTCATACCATTTATTATATTTGAGTCACATGCCATCTCCTAAACACATCACTGGGAGTGAAAATGAGGTTATAGAGTTTAAGGTACTGAAGCATAAGGCTTTGTGCTGAATGGTGAATTACACACAAGCACACACACACACACACAGGCATGTGCACATCCACCTAAAATCAGGGCTCTGACAAAGAGAAAACAGGAAGGAGAGATAGAATCATCCCTGGAATTGCCTCTGATACATCTTTCCAGATTTTCTACGTATACACAGTTTTCTTATAGATCCTTCTTCTTCTTTTTAGTTCTACTACATTATAAGCATTTGTCTACATGTCTAAAATGAATATATACACTTTTATCATGTAGAAGTTCAAATTTTATTGAAATAATATTCCATTCATTATACTAATGTTCCGTTGATAATCCTTTAGATTTTTTTTTCTGTAATGGTAGCTGGGATACATACAGACAAATGAAATGAATAAATGTTGGAAAGAATGATACCTTTGATAGATAAAGAGAGTGAGATACAGATATCTAGATATCTACACAGACTGCAAGTAAATATATCTTCCTAATTCAGGGAAAAGAAGTGGACATCCAGGTTCAGGAGATCTCTAGGTCTCTAAATAGGCACAGCTTCATCCATGGCACATTACACTAAAACTAAAGGTACAAGGAAAGGAGAAAATTGTAAACACTTTGAGAGAAATGCACCAACCACATTTAAGGCTACTCTCAATAGAGTAAGAATAAGCTCATCAACAGAAGTCTTGCAAGACAGTGGAAATTAGGATAAAATAATAGGTACAGGAAGAAAATGATTACCAACAAAGAAAAGGATACATAGCAAAACTATGATTTAGAAAAGAATGAAACACAGAGAGTCTTCAATGAGAGAAAGCTGAAGACATACACCACTTCCAGACCTGTTCTATCAGAGATGCATAAGGGAATTCTAAGTGACGAAGTGAAATATAAGCGCCTTCATAAAACCATCCAAAAGTGTAAAATTCACAGGGTCAGATGAAAGGGGAGGAGGTCCTCCCCTATCAGTGGACTTGGAAAGGGGCAGGGAGGAGACCAGGGAGGGAGTGTGGGGTTGGGGAGGGACTGAGGGAGCGGGATACAGCTGGGACACAGATTTAACAAAATGTAACTAAAAAGAAAAATAAAATAAAAAAAAATTCACAGTAGGAACTTATGATAAGCGAAGAAAGATGAATGTGGACAGACATAGTAAATGTTATGTCTCACAGGTGGAAGCTAAGACATTATTTGAATGTGACATAGCAATTGTGAGAGTAAAGAAAGGAAGAGAGGATGGGTGTGGAAAGTGGACACTAGAAAACAGATATTTGAGGCAAGGCTTATCAGGAGGAATAATTTATGGTGTCTCTAAGCACAGATCAGTGACTAGATGACTGTAGTTTACATGGTTATTATACATTTTATGAAGATTTTGTAGAAAGAAGCATAAAGAACCCAAACATAAAATTTAGAAGTGAATACTAATTACTTTGAATTTATCAGTATTATATGAATGTGTCAAAACATCACAGTGAACCCGTTTAAATTATACATGCTATTCAAAATCAAAATAAAACATGAAAAATTAATCATTTAATTTTTGATATCTTGACTTGAAAAATTAGAGAAAAATATTTTACAACTACGTATTTTAATAAATATTTTAATAGATAAAATCTATATTATACTTCCATTGTCAATGGTACAATGTAGTAAATATACTCATTCACTTTGTCATATTTAATGATTCTAATCTTGTATTTCCCATCAGCTGTTATTATAGAGGGTTAGTTAAACAAGCATGACCCTTGTTTAGAGTATCAGTCTCAGGAAAAAAAAAAAAAAAAAAAAAAAAAAAAAAAAAAAAAAACCTGTGCCCAGATTTTTTGCTTCTGTTGCTCTCCTTGTGGAGCGTCTGTTCCCTCCAGGTCTTTCTATCTCTCCCATCTTTCATAAGATTCCCTGCATTCTGCTAGAAGAATGGCTATGAATATCAGCATATGTTTTGAAAACCTGCCAGGTAGAGTCTTTCAGGGGCCCTCTGTGATAGGCTCCTGTCCTGTTCCCTGTTTTCTCCCTCTTCTGATGTCCATCTCCTTTGCCTTTCTGAATGAAGACTGAGCATCTTAACAGGGTCTAAACATATAATGTAGGATAATCACACCTGAGAATTTAATGCACCTGTTTTTTTTTCAGTTATATTCTTTTGAGTTATTTTCTAATTAATTTCTTTTTCCATTTATTTTTAATTCACCTTACTCATTAATTTAGGATTTTTTAACTCTGCTGTGTAATATGATGAGATTTTTATTGTTTTATCTAAATACAAAACTGGGGGACATGAACCTGCTCAGCAAATCTCTTGTTGTTGAATATTATTTTGTAATATTTTTGCTGAGATTTTATTTTCTATTAGTCACCTAATTCATATGCCTGGGGAAATATAATTTATGAGCTTCAGCATT
>NW_026590307.1:511253-518497 GCF_907164565.1 Psammomys obesus
TGTAATTGGTCACACTAATGAGGAAAGAAAGCAATGTGAGGCCCAAAACTGAAAATAGGGGCCATAATATAGTTGGCTATATTTGAAGTTTCTGGATGACTCTGTCTCTCTCTCTGTCTTTCTGTCTGTCTGTCTGTCTCTGTCTCTGTCTCTGTCTCTGTCTCTCTGTCTCTCTGTCTCTCTGTCTCTCTCTCTCTCTCTCTCTCTCTCTCTGTGTGTGTGTGTGTGTGTTTCCTGTGTGTGTGTATGTGTGTGTGTGGTCAGTGTGCAACAGCCATAAAACAAACGAGCTGTTTCTCTAGTGGCCATGTGACTTTAAAAAATAAAACATAGTGTACTATACATTTCTATATCCCACCTTTGGGAAGGATCCCAAACCTCCTCCAATATAAGTGACTTGTCGCCTAAAGCTTTCTTTGGCAGCAAACTAAAGGGACACCCTGAGCAACAGCCCTACTGGAACTTGAGAGCTGCATTGCAACTCTTCTCCAAGGCTTTCTCAACCAATCCTTGCATATTATGTGCCATTATACTCCAGAGATGTGAGGAACAACCCAGCAGGGTTATTTAATTTAATTGTAAACAGAAAAGCATCTTTCAGGAGAGACTTTACTCGGCTGATTAAAAGAACAAATTGATCTTAAACAATAGTTTAAGATGAGACTGGGAGATGAGACCATCTTTTAAATTAGTCTCCAGGGAGTGCTTGGAAAACTATAATAAGTTCAGAATGCAATTCATATCTCATGGCAACACCTTAATTGTTGCAAGATGAATTTCGTAAGGTTGGGAGGATCTGAGGACCACCAAGTAATAACAGTGTTGGTTGGGGTGGGGTGTGCTGAGGACAACCTCAGGGAGTCTGGAGAGAGGAAGTCAGAGTGGCAACACCTAGATCCACTGAATAATTGTCTCAATAGAGCCAGCATAAATAAGCACCTAGCTAAGAGCATGCTAGCCAAAAGTGCAATTAACCATGATAGACAGGCTTAATTAGGAAGAGGAAGCTTATCAGAGACCTCATGGAGGAAACATATCATTGATCTCTTTATAAGTGGGTTAGAGGACTTCTTTCTGGTAAGATGGGTGCTGTGGATCAAGGTCAAAGGCAATGTTCTTTTCCTCTTATCACAGCTTCACTCTCTCTAGATATGTGTTAGTCAATAGTCAGTTTTGATAATGCTTGATTTGATTTGATTTGATTTGATTTGACTGTTGTGCAGTGTAGGGGGGTAGAACTGAGAGTGTTGCATGCGTGAGGCAAGGGCTCTGCCGTTGGACTACGTCTCAGCCACGAGGACTATTTTAGTTGAACTCAATTAAAGTTAAACTAAGTCTAGAATTTATTGTCTCACTCTAGCTAGCTACAGTTTAAGGATTCCCTAGCCACATATAGCTAATGGCATCCATTCTCTGAACACCTCCTAATGAAGATACTCAACAGGAGAGAAATTTCTATTATACAGCAGAGTTATGATCGACAGAGGTCTAAGAATCCCACCAGGAAAAGATTTGCTTTGGGAGTCTAATCATATTTGTGTTTAAATTTTTGTTTGTATTTCATAATGCACATGACATTATTGTGAAAGATTAATGATTTATAGTAAACTTTTAATTTTGAGATTGTAATACAATTGCATAATTTCTTCTTTGTATTTCCCCCCTCCAAAGCCTCTCATATTCCCTATTTTGATCTTTTAAAATTCATCTTTTAAAATTCATTTTTTAATTGTTCTTACATGCATATATATGTATATATATATATATATATATATATATATTCCTAATTATAACTTGTTTAGTCTGTATCATACTATTCTTATATTGGATAACTACTTGGAATGCTGTTTTGTATCTAGTACATAACATAATGAAATAACTATTTTCCTTTTCCTTTTAATTAATGTCTACCATAAAATGTAATGCAAAAAAAATCCTTTGAAGTATTAATATATACTAGAAATTTCATACTACATTAATGTTGATTTACTAATTGCTCTCTATCATGGGCATCTTGTGGGGTCATTTTAACTTTGCACTACAGAAATAATGAATTCCCTTATATTATAGAACGGAGAGATTTGTGTACATGTCTCAGTGAGCTAGTAACAGAAAAGTGGACTTTTACATGTAGCAGGAAAATATACTTTTACATGTAAAACATTTCTTAGGGACATGCGTGACTCAGTAGACAAAGTTAGTAATTGTCACTTTCTAATTCACTCCCAAAAGTTGCTTAAGGCCTGTATATTAGGGCAATATCTACAATAGAGTATTTGAATTAACTCCAGGGCACAGAAATTTGGAAGTCTTGTAGAAAGAAGCTAATAAGAAACATGGCATAGAAGAATCCCTTCTTTGGATGTGTGTATGTATGTTGTGTATGTTTGTTACATGTTTGTGTGTGTGTGGGCACACATTTATAAGGGGCACCTGTGTGCAGAGCCTGGCTGATGTTGAGTGTCTTCCTGCATCATGATCAACATTATTTACCTTGCAGGATCACTCACTGAACCAACAGCTCACAGGATTGCCTAGTCTAGCTAGCCAGCTTGCCTCAAGAATCCCCTGTCTCTACCTTCTCAGCCTTGGGATAACAGGTCAGCAGCCACATATATCTATATTTTTCACTTGAGTGCTGGACAACTAAACCCTGACATTCATGCTTGCACAGCAAGTGCTTTGTAGACTGAACCATCTCCCCAGACCAGAATCGAACACTTTAACAAGGGAGAGCAAAATATTACACAGCAAGCTAGAAAGATGGCCAGTGGGATAGGTCTTATCATGCTCTAGTAATGAAGTCTTCATGGTAGAGGTGGGGTTAGAGAGTTAACATGTCTCAAGAGACAGAAGCAGTTTCACACTGATCTACCAGACACTGAAAGTTGGTGGGTTCTTGCATCTAGCCAATAGGTAATACATTCTCACTAATACTTATTGACTCAAGTGATCCCCCTGGTTGGTGTCTGATTGTCATTATAATGGGTTGTTCTAAAACACATGGGGTGATGATCCAGACACCAATCACTTGTCTCTAGAGGATAGCAAGTATATCAGTGGCAGCCTAGAGAAGGGCAAAATGCAATTTGGAGTCAAAAGATGTTGGCTATATTCTGGATTCCTTCTAGATTTAGACATAATGACCTGACTCTAGAGTGACACTCTTCTGTTGATTCCCATATTTACGAAATGATATCAACTAAACCAAATTACATGTCTTTTTACCCAGCTGCGAAGGATTAATTTGATCATTTGCATAAATGCCCAAGACCATGTCATGATTTATGAGAGAGGCTCTGGAAATGTATATTTTATTGCCCTTTCTGACTTAAAATGCCTAATTTATCTTTGGTTCTGCATTCAAGTATGTATTTCAGAAATAGAGTTATTAAGTACAGAATTACAGAAACATAGTAATAGGCACAAGCTAAAGTTTTATTGGGTAATGCTTTCATTAACAATAATTACTCTTTGCATATTAACTTGACCTGCCAGAAACACTATCTCCATAGTTACCCATGTTGTGCCTGTACCCCTGGTTGTACTCGATGCCCTCCAAAATTTAATGGGCCTGTCTCGTGATGATTCAGGAACTTTGAGAGCTGAGACTTATAGAAGAGTTAAATTTCCGCGTTTGCACGCGAGTTTTCATTACATTGTCCACATTCTCTAGTTAATATTGTCAGAAGCTTTACCCTAATCTCTTAAAGGATAATTAAACAAAGTCAGACAAAGCTGGTTTGCTGAGCAAGAGAAGGAAAGAGAATGAATGTTCTGAACTGACTGCCTGGAGAGCAGCATCAACATTCAACTCAATAAGCCACATCGAGGTCTGACAAATTTGATACATCGTTCACTGACTTCCTAGTTTTATTATGTGTCAGTCCTCCGTGGTTTGTTTTTGTTTTTATGTTTTGTTGTTGTTGTGTGGTTAGGTTTGGTTTTCTTTTTCCAATAGGTTATCATGAACTAAACTTCCCATATGTCTGGAAAAAATTCATTTTTCTCTACTTATAGAAGAAAAATATAAATAGAGTAAACAATTTCCAATGTTACACAAAGTCTTGTTTTCAGGTTCACCAGGAACTAAGTGGCTTGCGGCTTCAGAACAAAGCCACCCTGTTCTTATTCTGAACTGCAAATAGGATGCACACAGATAAAATGCACACACAAAATGCTATTGAACCAAATCTCCCTCTAACTCTCTCCTTCTGTAAGGTTTGACCTGGGACTGGTTTTTTTTTTTTTTTTTTACAAGAATCTGTTGAAGAGAAAACCTGAGAAATAAAAATCCAAAGGTCTAAAGCTGAAAGGTTAATATTTTTCAATCTAGAAAAAAAAAAAATAGAACACAATGAACTTGAATCCAATCACCTGTGTGCACATCCTTCTGACAATTTGAGTCTCATTTCTCCATTTTTTACACCTACTTCTGTGTCTTACTTGTTAACTGTGGCAAGGCTATAGGAAGAAAAGCTGTATTGTCACACATTCTGACTCACAGCCAGACAATGTTCTTATTTCTGTATTACATTTTTTTCTGAAACAAAATGGTTGAGGTTTGTGTATTTCAATATCAGCACAGAGAAATCAGGGGCAGCCCTGTTGGATGTCTAGGAGAAACTTGGAGAAGAACAAGACAGCCTGGTAAGAAAGCGTCTGCTCCAAAAAAGAATCTGAAAGAAATGGGTTTCTGCCTGCACAGAGAATTTTGAAATTTGTATCTTGAAATAGATTTGTTACTTGAAAATTTCCTCAAAGTAAAAGTTTTTGGCCCTAAAAGGAGAAATAGCCATTGGTCTTTAAAAATTACTACACAGCATTTTCCATCTTGATCAAACATGATTTTCCCAAATTTGATACTGAAAAACTTGCTACTGATGCTAAATACTAATTTTTTGATGTAAATACGAAAATGTTGTACCATGGGAGAACATTTTCAAGAAAGTCATATTAGGACTTTGAATTCAGCATCCAATAGAGTCCAGTATAATTTTAAAAATGGCTATTCTTTTTTTTAAAGATCACTTATTTAATTGTTCTTACATTTTTATGCAGAGCCTACAGTTGCTAGCCTTGTCCTTAGCCTAATCTTTAACCAGAAAATACACACTAATATGTCTGATTTTCAAAAGAAGAAGGATGGACTGAGATGGATCAGACCTAGATATCAAAGACCTACAAAAGAAAGGTGTTCTACACACAGTGACTGACCTGAGGAAGATATAGAAGATGTGCCCGGAATAAGTCATCTGAGACATTCAAATGTCATCAGCAGCAGTAAATTAAGGAAACAGCTCCAAAGAACCAAGTTTTGGCACATTTGGTACAGAAAGATGGTTAGTAAGGAATGAAGTGAATTTGATGTGGAGATGTGGCTGGTTGTCAAAATATTCATGGCTGGCATTGTCTTTTTTCCTTCATGTTTTGGAGTGGTGGTAGAAGGCATAAGATTTTGAATAAATTGCTTTTTCAGGAGTCAATTATGAAAAGTAGAATAAGAGCAAGTCATCTTCATGTAATGCATGTATTTAAGAGGTTTGTGAAGATAAAATTAGATGTAAGAATATATCAACTTCTTCTTTAGAAGGTGCACCTCAATCAAATCAACAATTATTCTCAGACATTCCCTTTTACCCCTCAAGCACATGTGTGCATGTACTTATGTACATGCCTGGGTGTGTGTTTGTACATGCATGTGTAAGTTCCAGCACGTGGGTTCCAGCACATGCATTCAAATATTCTCACTTACCAACAGCCTTGTCTCCTTAAGCTGAATGAATAATAATAATATTGCTATAAATATCAAATGAAACATAGTATGATAGTCTTCATTTCTCATCTTCACCAGTTCTACTTCTGCCAACAGGCTAATATCCAAAATGTATAATGAACTCAAGAAATCAAACACCAATAAACAAAATAACCCAATTAAAAAATGGGGCACAGAACTACACAGAGAATTCTCAAAGAGCAGTTTCCAATTGCAGAGAAGCATTGAAACAAATGCTCAACTTCTTTAGTCATGAGTGAAATGAAAATCAAAACCCCGAGATTCTGTCTTATACCTATCAGAATGTCTAAGATAAAAAACTCAAGTGAAGAATTGTGTTGGCAATTTGATGAGAATTGCATTAAATCTGTAGATTGCTTTTGGTAAGATGGCCATTTTTACTATGTTAATCCTGCCAAGCCATGAGCATGGGAGATCTTTCCATCTTCTCATATCTTCCTCTAATTCTTTCTTCAGAGACTTGAAATTTTTTTCATACAAGTCTTTGACTTCCTTGGTTAGGGTTACGCCAAGGTACTTTATGTCATTTGTGGCTATTGTGAATGGTGTTGTTTCTCTAATTTCTTTCTCAGCCCTTTTGTCTTTTGTATACAGGAGTGCTACTGATTTTTTTGAGTTAATTTTATATCCGGCCACTTTGCTGAAGGTGTTTATCAGCTGTAGGAGTTCCCTGGTAGAGTTTTTGGGGTCACTCATATATACTATCATATCATCTGCAAATAGTGATAATTTGACTTCTTCCTTTCCCATCTGTATCCCCTTGATCTCCTTCGACTGTCTTATTGCTCTAGCAAGGACTTCCAGCACTATGTTGAAGAGATATGGAGACAGTGGGCAGCCTTGTCTTGTCCCTGATTTCAGTGGGATTGCTTTAAGTTTCTCTCCGTTCAGTTTGATGTTGGCTATAGGCTTGCTGTATATCGCCTTTACTATGTTTAGATATGTGCCTTGTATCCCTGAACTCTCCAGTACTTTAAACATGAATGGATGTTGGATTTTGTCAAATGCTTTTTCAGCATCTAGGGAGATTATCATGTGGTTTTTACAGACCTGGAAAGAAAAATTCTCAACTTCGTATGGAATAACAAGAAACCGAGAATTGCTAAAACAATCCTCTACAATAAAAGATCTACTGGAGGTATCTCCATCCCTGATCTCAAGCTGTACTATAGAGCAACAGTTATAAAAACTGCATGGTACTGGCATAGAAACAGAATGGTGGATCAATGGAATCGAACAGAAGACCCAGAAATAAACCCACACTTACGGACACCTGATTTTTGACAAAGATGCCAAAACCATACAATGGAAAAAAGATAGCATCTTTAACAAATGGTGCTGGTCCAACTGGATGTCTACATGTAGAAAAATGAAAATAGATCCATACTTATCACCCTGCACAAAACTGAAGTCCAAGTGGATCAAAGACCTCAACATAAAACCAGAC
>NW_026590307.1:518507-526908 GCF_907164565.1 Psammomys obesus
GTACTGAAAGACTCATTTGGTGACAAGAGATAGTTAATTGGGACTCTGTCACCCCATTTTTAGGCAACGTTATTATGATTGCCTTCATATATTTTAGGGAGTTTCCACTGCACTAGATTTCCATGCCACCCCTCGTATGCCCCTCAATTCTATCTGCCTCTCTCTGCATTCCCTCCCTCAATTCTATCTCCCTACTTCTCAACCCCAGGTCATCTGACTCATGTCCTGACCTCCCCACAGTGAACCAATAAAATCTATTTTATTTTCCCTTCCAAGAAAAACCAAGTGTGGCCCCTACTCCCTTTCTCTATACCCCACCTCCTTCCATCTATAAATTGTAAGTTGGTTATCATTTATTTAATGACTAATATCCACTGTAAATGTATATGTACCATAATTCTCTTTCTAGGTCTGCATTACCTCACTCAGGATGATTATTTCCAGTTCCATCATTTGCCTGCAAATTTTATGGTGTGATTTTTAACACTTGACTAATATTTCATTATGTAAATGTATCACTTTATCAGTTCCTCTGTTAAGGAACCCTAGGTTGTTTCCAGGTTCTGGTGATTATGAATAGAGCAGCAACGAACATAGTTGAGCATAGTCCACCTGGTAAAATAATGAATAATTATGCATTTTATATCTTACAATATCCCTTGGTGTATATACACATACACATACATATACATATATATGAGTTACATAGTTAGGATTGAGGTAAAACAATTTCCAACTTTTTGAAGGACAGCCATCTTGATTTCCATAGTGGCTGTACAAGTTTGCAATTTCACCAATAGATGAATATTCCCTTAATCCACATCCTAGCCAGCATGAGCTGTCACTTGTGTTATTGATTTTAACCTTTCTGTTGTAAGATGGAATCTCAAAGTTGTTTTGATTTCCATTTCCTTTATGATTGAGGATGCTGAAGAATTCTTTAAGTGTTTCTCAGTCCTTTGAGTTTTCACTATCGAAAGTTCTCTGTTTATATCTGTACGTCATGTTTTAATGAAATGATATGGGTTTTTGATATCTGGTTTCTTGAGTTCTTTGTATGTTTTGGCTATTAGTCCTCTATTGAATGTGGAGTTGGTAAAATCTTCCCTATTATGTAGGCTGCCACTTGTTTGAATGATAGTGTCCTTTGCCTTTCAGAAGATTTTCACTTTCAAAAGGTCCCATGTATTAATTTTTAATCTTAGTATCTGTGTTACTGATGTTCTATTCAGAAAGACTTCTGTCTCATTCAGTTTAAGGCTGTTCCCCACTTAATTTTCTATCAGGGTTAGTGTATCTGGTTTTTATCTTATGATCATTGATCCAGTTGGAGTTTTGCACAGGGCGATAAGTATGGATTTATTTGGATTCTTCTACATGCCAATATTGAGTTTGACCATAACCATTTGTTGAAGATTCTCTTTATCTGTTGTGTAGTTCTAGCTTCTTTTTCAAAAAAACAGGTATTCATGAATGTGTGGATTCATCTGTAAGTCTTCAATTCAATTCCATCATCAATGTCTGTTTTTATGCCAATATTATTTGGGTTTTTGTTTGTTTTCTTGTGTTTGCTTTTGTGTTTGTTTTGTTATTGCTGTTGTTTACTATAGCTCTGTAGTATAACTTGAAATCTGGAATGGTAAGAATTCCAAGAGTCTTTTTTGATCAGAATTGTTTTAAATATTTTTGTTTGTTTTTTGTTTCTCTATGAATTTTATCATTCTCTTTCAAGGTCTGTAAATATTTACCTTAGAATTTTCATAGGGACTGCATTGAAGCTGTAGATTGCTTTTGGCAGGATGGACATTTTCACTATGTTAATCCTACGAGTGCAATAGCATAGGAGTTCTTTTCATCCTCTGATATCTTCTTTGATTTCTTTCCTAAAAGACTAAAGTTTGCATTATACAAGATTTTCCACTTGCTTAGTTAACATTGCCTCAAGATATTTATATTATTTGAGGCTATTGTGAAATGTGTTGCTTTTCTGATTTATTTCTTTTTTATTTTTAATATTAGTTACAGTTTATTAATTTTGCATCCCTGCTGTATCCCATTCCCACAATCCCTCCCAATCTCACTCTCCCTCCCTCATTTCCTCCTTGCTCCTTTCCAAGTCCACTGATAGGGGAGGACCTCCTCCCCTTTCATCTGACCCTAGCTTAGCAGGTATCTTCAGGACTAGCTGCAAAGTCCTCCGCTGTGGCCTAGCAGGGCTGCTCCTCCCTCGGGGGGGGGGGAGGGTGTCAAAGAGCCTACCAGGGAGTTCAGGAGTTCATGTCAGAAATAGTCCCTGTTCCCCTTACTAGGGTATCCACTTGGATACTGAGCTACACCCGAGCAAAGTTCTAGCTTATATCCATACATGGTCCTTGGGTTGGAGAAACAGTCTCATAAAAGACCCCTGTGCCCAGATATATTTGGTCCGTTTGGAGCTCCTGTCCTCTCCAGGTCATAATACTGTTTTCATCATTTGTATATAGGAAGGCTACTGATTTTTATAAGTCTTGTATCCAGCCACTTCTCTGAATGTGTTTATCAACTGTGGAAACCATACCTCAATACACTGCAAGAGTGGCTGAACTTTAGCTCTCATTGAAGTGTTGTTTACAATGTGGTCATCGGCAGACAAAAGGATAAGCAAAATGTGGTATATATACACAGGTGTATGTGAAACATAGGATTATATTCAGAAAAAAGAATTAGTGTTCTGTCATTTTCAATAAAGAAATAAGTGGAGATTTTCCTATTATATGATTATTACCAAAATTATTATATAAACATCATGTTTTCTCACACTACTGAATCACATATTATATATATATATGTGTGTGTGTGTGTGTGTGTGTGTGTGTGTTTGTGTGTGTATGTAGAGAGAGAGAGATAATGGACATTGGGAAATAAAAATCACTCAGCTGTTTAAAAGCACCCACTTCCCGTACAGAGAACCAGGGCTCTATTTTGAGCTTTCACATGGTAACCCACAACTTCCTGTAACTCCAGTTCCAATGTATCTCTGTCTGGACTCTCCTAGCACTGTCTAGTATGTGGTGCACATATGTGTATTTAGGCAAAACTCATGCATATAAACTAAAAATAAACCAGTCTTTTAAAAAAAATCATGAGTGTTTGTAAGGCATGAAATTAGAAATGAAATTTTCTAGGGGAATGAAAGATACTGATGGGAGATAGGTGTAATATTTGGAAGATTGGAGAAAATGGCATGGACTGTGCACAGAGTATATTACATCTTAGATGAAATGTCCTTATAAAACCCATTGTCATGGGCAAGAAAAAAAGACAAATTAATAAAAACTATTTTAATTTAAAAACAATAAAATGACAAAAGCACTATGACAATAATAACAACAGAAAAAAATAATAAAAAAGGAAACTGGGAGCAAAATTTTAAAAGGAGAAAAAAATTAAATAACAAATGAGGAGAGATGAAAAAAGAAAGTGACAACAGCGAAAACTGTAGCAATGGAATTCAGTTACTGCTCAAAAGGACAGTCACCAAGACAAGGAATAGGCAGAGATTTTGAAGGCAGAAAGAATAGCAGAGCGCATTGATTTCAATTATTTCTCTAAAGTATTTGGGAACAATCTGTGGCTTTTGCGGCTTAGCATGTGACCTAATAATGCTGCTTGCATCACTGTTAAATAAATATGAAATTTTCAAAGTACTTTTCTCAGTTTTATTAATGAAAATGAACTATAAAAAATGTTTGAAGTGAACTGGCTCAACATACTCAAACCATATGAAACAATAGGCAATTATAATAGCTATATCAATTAATAACTAGATAAAATAATGAAAGCTATGATTGAAATTATACATTTATGTATGATATGCATATTTCACATTGATATATGATGATGAAGAAAATGAGACTAAATTTTAGATTAAAAATTTAATGGCACTCTGAAGAAAAATTTAAAGATTACAAACCTTCAAAAACTATGCTATCTTTAAATGTGAAATTAATACTTGAGCTGTCTTACAAATTCATGTACTTCAAAATGAAGCTTATTGATGTGGTATTAGGAATCAGAGGGATAAAAATAGTCTTAATTATTCAAAGACTCAAAATAAACCACAACTAGTTTCCCAATAGCCTAAAAGAATGTGTTCTTGAATATGTATATTAATCAACAAAGAAAATTGTAAATGATTAAATCGCAGAACAAAAATCTACAGACATGATTTGAAACAAATCGTTAAGGTAGGGATGATTTTAAGATGAATATGATGATATAATTCAAAATGGTCTAAATATTGCTCTTTAAAATTATATGGGAAGAATAAATATGAAATAATTGCACATGGTGTGACTGTCACTTGACTGAATTTACAACAATCCAGAAAACACACCTCTGAACATGAGACTGTCTCCAAAGAGGTGTAACTAATACCGGAAGAGTAATGGTGGTGTCCTCAGAGGCGAAAGAGGTCATCAGAGTCTCTGGATTTGGTGTTGGAGAGTTGGCCCAGTAGTTATGAGCATTAGCTGCTCCTCGATAAGGACTTCAGTTTAATTCCTACCACCCACATGGCAGCTCACAGACACCTATATTCCAGTTCTAGAGGATCTGATTCCTTTTTCTGGCTTCTCAGGACACCAGGCATGCATGTAGTGCACAGAGATACATGTAGGCAAAACATACATGTATTTATAATTAATTAATATAGTATATTTATAATTAATAATATAGTAATAAAAATAAAACCTACAGGGATTGCAGCGTTAATGAGGGCAGACCATCTGTGGCTGGGACTAAGTAAATACTTCTTTCCTGATTTTCTTTCTGTCAGGAATGTCGGCCCAGTAGTGTAAAAATAACTAATACAGAGAATTTATTCTGAGAAGTGAGGTACTGCTGTGGTTATGACCATGTGGTTCATGGGCCTCTGGAACTGGTTTGTACAAGGAATCCTAAGGAATCTGAAGGTGAGGACCAATGGTGTACAAGTGGAATATAGAGGTGCACTGTGGTAGAAATTCAGAAAACCAAATGGTAATGGAAATATCAAGAGTAAGATTTTGACCGTGGGTTTTCAGAGGGAACAAGGATGCTTTTGGGATAGAGGCAAATAGAATTTCGGTAAAAATCTGGCTGTTTTACACAAGCCTTGAAAACTTTTAAGTCAGACTCAATTCAATAGTGTCAGTCAGAGAAAATTCAGGGTAGCATAATATCTAGGACACTGTGTATTTATTCAGATTTATAGTGAGGGAGAGCAGAAATACGTGAACAAATAGTACAGTTTCGGGAAGAGATGAACATGAAAAGTTAACAACTTCAGAGGAGTAAAGCACAGAGAAAGCTGCTGTAATTATTAAAGAGATTAGCCCCACTAAAGACAAAATTACCATTCTGCCCTAAGCCAATAAGCAACATGCCCTAAGTTCAAGATACTACCCATCATGGCTCCAGCCTTTGAAAATAAAAGTCCATTTGAGAGCAGAGCCTGCACTGAGAACATTGCTGAGGGGCTCCTATCCCTGCAAACAACCACCTGCAGGGATGCTCAGTCGAGTTTCACATGTCAATGAGAAGTAAAAACACCTGTCAGTCAGTGAGGTCAGACGACATCTCAAGCTGACAGCAGTATGTGGGGAGCATCATTCATGCGGTTTTTCAGGTATGTGTAAACACAAGCTCTGGTGTCATGGAGGCCTACACCAAGATTTCAGAAAGTTTCTGAGACCAGTCAAGGTTTTCCTTCAAGGAGAACCCAAGAAGTCATTTTAGGAAGCCATCAAGGTAAAACTCAACTTGCAATGGATATCCCAGGATATAGGAGATGTCAGGAGCATAAGGCATTTTCTGTGGAAAGTTATAGGCATAGAGAGGAGCTAGCTCAAGAAAAATGTTTTACAAGGTTACATTCCTACCAACAATGGAGGAGGGTACCCCTTTCTCTACAATCTCTCCAGCATTTCCCATACTTTGAGTTTTTTTATTTTAGCCATTCTGATAAATGTTAGGTGTAAACTCAGGGTCATTTTGATTTGCATTTCCCAGATGACTAAGGACATTGAGCATTTCTTTAGGTGTTTCTCTGCCATTCAATATTTCTTTGTTGAGAAGTCTCTGTTTAGCTCTGTACCCCATTTTTAATTGGATTACTTGGTTTGTTGGTGTTTAACTTCTTGAGTTCTTTATATATTCTGGATATTTGCCCTCTGTCAGATATGGGGTTGGTGAAGATCCTTTCACAGTATGTAGGCTGTCATTTTTTTCTGATGACACTGTCCTTTGCTTTACAGAAGGTTTTCAGTTTCATGAGGTCCCACTTTTATTAATTGTTGATCTTAAAAGCCTGTGCTGTTGGTGTTCTGTTCAGGAAGTTGTCTCCAGTGACAATGAGTTCAAGGCTTTTCCCCACATTTTCTTCTAACAGGTTTAGTGTATCTGGTTTTATTTTGAGGTATTTGATCCACTTGGACTTTACTTTTGTACAGGGTGATAAATATGGGTCTATTTGCATTTTTCTCCATGTAGACATCCAGTCAGATCAGCACCATTTGTTGAAGATGCTATTTTTTTCCATTGTATGATTTTGGCTTCTTTGTCAAAAATGAAGTTTCTGTAGGTGTGAACGTTTATTTCTGGCGCTTCAATTCAATTCCATTGATCTACCAGTTTGTTTTTATACCGGCTCCATGTTTTCATTAATGTTGATCTATAATACAGCTTGAGATCAGGGATGGAGATGCCTCCAGAAGATCTTTTATTGTACAGGATTGTTTTAACTCTTCTGGGTTTTTGTTTGTGTATATGAAACTGAGAATTGTTCTTTCAAGGGCTGTCAAAAATTGTGCTGGTTATTTGATGGGAATTGCATTGAATTTGTAGATTGCTTTTGGTAGGATGGTCATTTTCACTATGTTAATCCTACTGAGCCATGAGCATGGGAAATCTTTCCATCTTCTGATATCTTCAATTTCCTTCTTTAGAGACTTGAAGCTTTTTTTTTTTTTAATACAGATCTTTCACTTGCTTGGTTAGAGTTACACCAAGGTACTTTATGTTATTTGTGGCTATTATGAAAGCAGTTATTTCTCTCATTTTCTTTCTCAGCCCATTCGCCTTTTATATACAGGAGGACTTCAGACTTTTTGAGTTAATTTTGTATCCAGCCACTTTGCTGAAGGTGTTTATTAACTTAAGGAGCTCTCTGGTAAAATTTGGGGGGTCACCTTATAGAACCACTTTGGAAATGAATCTGGCGCTTTCTCAAAAAATTAGGAATAGTGCTACTTCCAGATCCAGGTATACCACTCCTGAAAAGATATATATATCTGAAAAGATGCCTTATCATTCAATAAGAACATCTGCTCAACTGTGTTCATAGTAGCTTTATTTGTAAAAGCCAGGATCTGGAAATAACCTAGATGTCCCTTAATGAAGGAATGGATATAGAAATGTGGTACATTTACGTAATGGATTACTACTCAGCAATTAAAAACAAGAAAATCATGAAATTTGCAGGCAAATGGTGGGACCTAGAAAAGATCATCCTGAGTGAGGTAACCCAGGGAGACACATGTGGTATATAGTCATATATAAGTTGTTATTAGCCATATAATACAGGACAACATACTAAAATCTGTAGTTCTGAAGAAGTTAACAATCAGGATGACCTTAGGGAAGAGGCTGAAACCTTCACTCAGAAGAGCAGACAGGATAGACATCAGAAGTAGGACAAGACAGGGAACAGGACAGGAGCCTTCCACGGGAGGCCACTGAAAGAATCTACCCACCAGGGTATCGAAGGAGATACTGAGACTCATAGACAAACATTAGGCAGAGTGCAGGAAATCTTATGGGAAGAAAAGAGAGATAGAAATACATGGAAGGAACAGCAACTCCACAAGTAGAAAAAGAGCCAAAAAATCTGGACCCAGGAGTCCCTGTAGAAACAGATATTCCAACCATGCATGGAGAGGACCTAGAACCCCTGTTAAGAGGAAGGGCATAGGCTGCTCAGTTTCCAAGTGGTTCCCTAGTAAGGGGTTCAGAGGTTGTCTCTGACATGAACTCTGTGGACAGCTCATTGATCACCTCCCACTGGGGGGTACAGCCTTGCCAGGCTACAGAGGAAGATGATATAGTCAGCCCTGATGATATTTGGTAACCTAAGGTCAGATAGAAGAGGAGGAGGTCTTCCCCCATCAGGGAACTAGGGAAGGGGCATAGGGAGAGAAGAAGTAGGGTGGTAGGACTAAGAGGAAACCAGCGAGGGGGCTACAATGGTGATACAAAGTGAATAAATTGTAAGAAAGAAAGAGAGAGAGAGAGAGAGGGAGAGAGAGGAAGGGAAGGAGGAAGGAAGGAAGGAAGGTAGGAAGGAAGGAAGGAAGGAAGGAAGGAAGGAAGGAAGGAAGGAAGG
>NW_026590307.1:526918-544794 GCF_907164565.1 Psammomys obesus
GGAAGGAAGGAAGGAAGGAAGGAAGGAAGGAAGGAAGGAAGGAAGGACAAAAATTCAGACCAATGGGAGTTGAAGAAGTAAGACAAACCGAAACCATTAGAGCCCAAGTGATTCCATCATGAGTTCCAGATGAAAGATAATGAATTTCAGTACTTGATAGGTTGTTTGTTTGTTTGTTTGTTTGTTTTTGTTCTTCTTGGTGTCAGACTTCCTCTGGTGCCTGTTTTTTCCATGGGCTCTTAGGAATCTGAACTTAGGTCCTCAAACCTGGGTAGCAAGCACTTTACTGACTGATTCATCTCACCAGATCTAGTATAATCAAATTTCTAAGTCAGGCAGCATAAAATTAAGAAAATACCAGCAGGGGTTTTTAAAAAGGGATTATTGCAGTCTATATATAGTAAAACTGGACAGACCAAAAGGCAAGTGAAAACAACCTCCATTCACAGATGAAGAATGGGTAGAATTTTCCCATCAAAATTCAAGTTCTACTTCTCCATATTTGAAAATATATATGTAAATTTCTAAACTCATTAAGATTCTTTTACATTAAGATTAAAACCTAGGTATCATAATGATTAAAAAATTATGTTTGTAAGAGGAATACCAAGAAAGAGGATGTTTTAAAGATCATTTTGTCTCATCAGTTAACACATCATGAATTGATGGAAGCTTTAAGTTACACTGAACTATAAGGGACTTCAATGGCATATGTGACTCCAGCCCAAGCTCATTGTTTTCAGCATGAAATCTCTCATTGTATACTGATTCCTAACTCCATTGTTTTTCAGTCATCTGTCACAGCGCAAACATTATTACTACAGTTCCTTTTCTTTCCCTGCCTGTGTGTTTCTTATGTATTCTCATTCCTCTTGTGCATATCCTAGTTTTGATGCCATTTCTCCAGAAAGGCCTTTCTTGGACACTTTTTTTAGAAGCTAGTGTTGTTGATTATTAATATTTAATGTTACCTTTTAGTTAAATCACAGTTATTCCTAAACCAACTGCATACCCAAATCACCACACAGAGACTAGGATTTAGTTAATTAACCTAGAGCACAATGCTGAGCAAAACCTGCATAGCTTCCTCCCATTCAGATTTCATACATTATTCTCTCTTTTAGTCATATCTTAAGTCCAGTTTCATCTCTCCTGGTGGTTCCAAAGCTTCTCCTCTCAGATCTCTCTCCTACCACTCACTTCTTTCTCCTCCCTTCTGGACCAGGATGTCCCACCCTATTCTCTCCATTGCTCAGTACTGGCTGATTGTTTTATTGGCAATACAGAGAACAATGGTGGCATGTTTACACAGACTTGAAATAGGTAGTGCTTAGAAAAAGCATCACAATGCAATGTCTGGTTTGAAACCAGATAGTGGGGTAGAGAAATCAGCATGTGAATAATCAAGGATAAATTGTATACATTCCACAAGAACAATATAACAATAAGCTAGACTCCTCATTAAGTTCATTCTCTAAGCATTACTCATTTTCTTTACTTTGTTTGATACACTGATGAAGATCTACAAGTCTCATGTAAGAATGCCAGCTCTTGTATGGCACTGATTACATCTAGCCTTAAGCACTGTGCCTAACAAAGGAAAGTCATCTATGCATAGTTGTTGAAAACATAACACAGTAATATCAGAGAAATATAAATATAATAAAAGGAAACTGAAGTATTTTGAAAGAGATTGGCATATTCATAGATGCAGAGACAAAAAATATCAAATATGAAGGTCTAGGCCATGTGACCAAACATTTGAAAACCTAAATGACATGAAAAGTTTTGTACCAATATATGTTATTGCAATTGCCTCAAATTTTATTTTATGCATTTCTCAAATAAAGTGTGTGAAGTAAACTGTCTTGGCCTTGTTTTATAGATTAAATAACATTGCTCAAAGCCCAACTTTTTATAACACAGTGAAATATTGCCAACAACTTTAATGTCCAAAAAAAATGTTTAGGAAATTAAATGGTGGCCTACTCATAAAAAAACAAATAAACCAAAACCATGAAAAATCGTGTTGCACAGCAGAGTTTGCTTGGAGACAGGTCAAATATCTTCTATGGAGAGAGAATATCCTGCTAAATGGCATGTCACATAGTATCCTACTCTTTCCAAGACACAGACACAGTTTTGACTAAACAATGGGAGGGGTAAAAAGTAAAGAAGATATAAAATTATATTATCTTTTAAAAGAAGAATAATAAACAATTTTCATATAGTTATTTAAAAATCTCTTTACTGACTAGTATCTTTGCACTTTTTGCTCAAATTAATTTTTTCTTTAAAGTCAACGTACAAATAATGTTTCCTCTGCGCCTCTAAATCCTTACACCTCATAATCCAGTCAAAAAATAAATAAACCACAGAAAAAGGGAATGTTTTTTGTCCACACTCCAAAAACAAAACAAAACAAAACAAAAAAAACCACAAACAAATAAAAAACCTAAAACAAAAGAAACCAAAACGTAGTTCTGAACACTCAATTTTGAAAGAATGGTCTCTTTTGGAGTCGAAGGCTGATAAACTGGGAGCCTGTGGGAAAGTAAGGATACATGTGATTCCCTTGACCACCAACCCTTAAGGGTCTAAAACTCTGAAAACCTTCCTGCCTTTTCTTTGTCCTGAAAAAAGTGAAGACAGCACATTTTCTAAACGTTTCAAGAAAGTTATTAGTTGCTTCATAGTCATGAAACATTGCACAATGAATTAATAGCCCTATAACCCAGCGATACAAAACCTGAGACATGACAAAAGCACAAATCAACTTACATTTACGTGGGATTTCCAGTTTTATAATTTCCATGGTTTTCTGTAGAGGGACCAACCATTTCAAATATAGAAAGCATCTTAGTATATATTGTATTTTAGGAAGGCAAATAAAATCAGAAAATTGCCTTTGAAACTAAATCTGTTCATTTTAGTGAAAATATCAAAAAGTCCTGGAAAACGGACCTGAAAGACAGTTTTGTAATACTCTAAGATCTATAAAGTGTTTTTTTTTCTTCCCTGTGTTATTTTTCTCTCATAATGGACCATCAATAAAACCTTGTGGTCACTTTACTATTGCATTTTTGAAAGAGATAGCCATCATGCTATCTTCTAGACAAGGTTGAAGCTGAAATCCAAACTTTCAGATCTACATTGCAATGTTCTTTTCTCTAGACTGGATCATTGTATCTCTGAGTTAATTGGAAAGCTCTTTTCTACATACCTTAAATGCAATAAAATAAGTTGCAATCAAAATAAGCAGAACCCATAAATATTGTCTTTTTATGAAAGACACAGGTACAACTAATTCAATTTGCACATGTAGGAACTACCTTGTAGGTTTCAGAAGCTGCAAACACTTGTAGGATGTCACAGTTATGTTTATGGCTTAACATTTCATTAAAAAAAAAGAAAAGAGGATCCAACTTAGACTATTTGAACAAGTCTAAAATTAAAGAAAAGCAGGGTTATGGGAAATAAGGTCTTGTACCTAGTTAGTACAGTTAGTAATTCTAATAATAAATTTCTAGTCTAGGTTATTCACTGAGAGCTGCCCTTGAAACAACAATCATGACTCCTTAGAGGATGCTACTGTTCTGAAGTCATGTGCCATTGTTTATTACTCTGTATCTGGAATTCTGCATTAATGAAACTATTTAATTAGTTAGTTCACCAAGCCAGGCTTGGGTAAAATAGAAATAACACCCACCAGGTGGTAATGAAGACGAGAATGCAAACAACCTCCTCATTTCTAAACCTCAGCCTGCAAAGTCATGGTGGTTTCTTCATCTTATTTTTTCCAAGGATGAATTCCCATCCCATGGTGATTTAGAGAGTGAAGACAGGAAAAAAAATGAATAAAAACAGAAACATTGGGATGAAATAAAAAAGAGTCTGGACCTGAGATCTCCCTGCAAGCCCATTCTGGGACAGAGGCTTAAAAATGAGCATGTCACAGTAAATGAGGAAATCAACCTATATCAGCATCAATAGTAAAATCAGGATTTCTGTGGCCTCACATTGTCAAGTCTGAATGTGCATGCCATGTACCAAGGGGCATTTGGGTATATAAGTTTCAAACAATGTCACAGATTTTTAAATAGGTCAAAATTATCGGAGTTCATGAATGTTAAGAAGGAAGCTGTTCACTTCATGAGGAACTAAAAACAGAGAGCAAAGAGGATAGTGAGGACAAAGTTTGGGCTTTGTAGGCATGTATTCAGTGACCTATTTCCTGAAACTACCACTTAGAAAGTTTTCCAGATCATGTCCCTAATAATACCATCAACAGAGAACCAATGTTCAACACATGAACCTGTGGGAAGCATTTAGTATCTAAACCACCACATCTTTTTAATAATATATATATTATGTGTATGAATGTTGTACCTGTGTATATATAAGCATACCAATGCATGCCTGGTGCCCTCTGAGGCCAAATGACAGTGTTAGGTTACATAGAACTGGAGTGAAACATGATTGGGAGCCACCTGGAAAACCAACAAGTGCTCTTAAACTCTGAGCCTTCTTTCCGGCCTCTCAAATCATAACCTCTTAACATCTTTAAAAAAAATAATCACTAATAATCACCTCTGAAAAATATTCCTACTAACTGTGACCACTCTCTCTCTCTCTTGATCTCTCATTCTATCTTGCTCTCTCATACCACACAAACACACATATGCACACACACACACATGCACAAACATACACAGGCATGTGTTAACATGTACACACACACACACACACACTGGAAAACATGTATAAGGCGGAATAAAGAGAAATTAAGCTATAGTATCAACACAATGTAAACTGCTGAAGTTCTTCAAAGAGAGAAAACCTATCTACAAATAATAGGCAAGAAATTTGTCTCTAGACTTGGGTTCATGAATATATTAAAAACAAGAGTAAGTTACCCCTCTCTTTATATCACACACCCTATAGCCCCACCGCCATTACCAGTCATGAGGGGGTGGTTAAGGATGGTGTTCATATTACTAAGTTCTAAACTTTGATATGATCACAAAACTGGTAGAGATTGAATGATTCAATTAGGAAAAACTCTGGCCAGCAACCATCCAGATTACCATAGCCTGGCTGCAGATGCAAGAAGAAACTTGGTTGTCCTTGAATTTTTTTAGAAACAAGATTCATTAGTTATAGTTCTCTAGGGTAACAGAACAACATATATTGTGTATCTATATCTATATCTATATCCATCTATCTATCTATCTATCTATCTATCTATCTATCTATCTATCTATATGTGTGTATATATGTGTGTGTGTGCACAAATATATATGTGCACACACAAATATATATGTATATACATATATATGTATATATATACAAATATATATATGTATATATTTGTGTGTGCAAATATATAATCTAATAATACATTATAATATATAATGTATATATATATATGTATATATATGTATTTGTGTGTGCACATATATAATCTAATACATTATACACATATAATGTTCTGTATACATATATTTGTATGTATGTACACACATATATATGTAAAGGGGTCTTACAGACTGTGGTCATACTACTCTAACATGGATGGCTATAAACAGAACATCCAACAATACAGATGTTGCACAATACACAAGGCTGGATGTCTCCACTGATATTCAGTAAATGCTAGAATTCTGAAGAAGTAGGCTTTAATGCCAGTGAAGGAACAGACTTGCTAGTGAAGTAAGATTAAGCATGCAAAAGCTTCCTTCTTTTATGCCCTTATATAGGCTTCTGGTTGAAGGTGTGGTCCAGATTACAGATGTGTCCTCCCTCCTCCAGATCTGGATTAAGGGCACATCTTTTCAAAGTTCAAAAGATTTGGATTAAAGAAGTGTCTTCCTACTTCAAAGATTAAATTAGAAGGGAATCTTCCTAATTAAAATTAACAAAAATCGCTCACAGGTGTGTCCTTCATTTTTAGAATTTTCTCATTACACATATAGTCAAACTGAAAATCAAGAATAACCATCACACAAGGGAACTGCTGTGGGAATCTATTTCATTTATGTGGTCATCATCACTGTCAGGAAAGGCAAAGTCAAGGATAATTTTCAAAAATTGCTATATTTTTTCTTTATATATTTTCTAAATATATATTATTTATTTAGTTTGCTATGGATTTCTCTTCAGCTATGCTTCTTCCCTTTATCTTTGCTGTAGTTATTATTTATTAGTTATCTATTTATTTTGTTCCATGTGTGTTATAGTGCATATGTGCCATAGGACACATATTGAGGTCACAGGATAACTTAAGGGAGTCAGCCCTCTCCCTCCAATGTTTGGGTCCCAGGAGAGAACACGGGTCTATATGCCTTTGCTGAATGAGTCATCTCATAGGCCTATTAGGGTTATTGTTTTTATATAATGAACAAAGAAATATATATATAGTTGTGTGTAAGAAATTTAACAAGCTTTATTTAAGTAACAACATAAAGAAAAAGCAAGAAGTTGCCATTGCAGTGTATCACTTATGAAAAACAAATGAAAATACTAGTAGAGTTCACTTGTTAACATTCTAGGTCTCAAGTACAGTCCTAGAGAACTAACATGTTTCACTCGAGACTTTCAAACAACGCGTGCATTCTTTAACCCCCAAAGTAATAGGAGAAGAAAATAGTATGAAAGTTAAATGGTACACAAAAGCTGAATAGCTTGAATCAGTCCATAGCTCAGCAGAGTGAATCACAGATTCCAAGTTAATTCTTCGGAAACTAAAAACCTATATTCTTTCCTCTACTCTTCAATTTTAGAAATAACTCTTTCAAGGAAAAGAAATGTAACTACAAACTTTTGGGTGTTTTTTTTTTTTTGTTTTGTTTTGTTTTGTTTTGTTTTTGTTTTAAATTTGTTGCACATACCACTTCTTTTTTCACTTCCAACACTCTGGTAATATGGAAGAATTCAAGAAACGCATCAGTTTCTAAACTTAAATTGCTCATCTCACTTATTGAGCTCTTTTTCCTTTTTTGAAACACCTGTTTCTTTTCCATCTTATATTTATAATACATTTCAAATAAAAGTTCCGTTTCTGCTTACTTTCAGGTTTATGCATTAGAATTTATATCACAATGGCAAAAGGAATTGATGAAAGGGAAGAAAAGTGTGGGTGACTAACTAGTCCAACAGTAATGTAACCATGAGACTGAAAAACCCAATCTCCTCCAGAGGATCAAGAGAGTTGGAAATTTTTCTTAGCTTCAAATATTCCATCAGGGACTGCTAAAAGAAAATGGCTTATCTTACTGGAAAGATTCCAGCTGGATACCATTTGTGTGCTTAAACTTTAGTAAAAGCATGAAGAGAAATATAAATCCCTCTAAAAACAATGTTGAATGCGACAGCAACTTTTAAATTTTCAGGTTTGCTCACCTGGTTCTAAAGGAGGGATTCTCATGACCCCTTGAGGAATCCAATGACCCTTTCACACAGGACACATGTCAGATATCCTGAATATCAGATATTTACATTATGATTCATAGTAGTGGCAAAATTACAGTTATGAAGCAGCAAGGAAATAATTTTACGATTAGGGGTCACCTCAACATGAGAAACTGTATTAAAGGGTCACAGCATTAGCTGAGAACCACTGCTCTAAAAATAGTCAGTTCTTACAGTTTTAAAGGGCATTTGACTGGTTTCTTTATTTTTCTACCAATTCCCATCTCACACAGTAAAATTTGAGCAGTAAATGGAAATCATATGGGGAAGGGAAATAATTTAGGGGACAAATTTCATCAAGAAAAAAAATATGTGTGTGTGTTTGTGTGTGTGTGTGTGTGTGTGTGTGTGCAGTTAAGGTTAGAGCATACACCTGTAAAATGTGTACTTCATAAACAAAAATAAAATTGACATCCATGATAATGGTGGAAACCAGATATGAGGTTGAATAAAGAGAAATTGAGCCATTGAGCCATGGGATCAGCATGAGGCAAAATGCTGAAATAGTTCCATTTTAAGAGGGTGGGGCATGTACTCAATACAAAATCAAGGTACTGTAGATGTGGGGCTAAGAAGAGTAAGATGCTGAGAGGGTACTCCTCAATTCTGAGGAATGTTTCTTAGCTTATGCTTCCTATGCCTATGATTAGCTCAGGTGAGCTGTCCTATTCTGAAACTGTTTGCAGAACTGTACACAATAGCTCATCCCTTGCAGAGTTAGCATCTCAATATTCCCATCATATTTTTTCGCTTGCCTTAAAAATATCTGAAATGATCATAAAACCAAGGGAGTGAGAGAACTGCAGCTCCTATGCAAGCAGAAACATTGAGACATGTGCAAGCTGATCTTTACTTTCAAATGAGGAGATACACAAACATATTTGCATCATGTTTAAGTAGGGATGACAGAAGCAGCTTTAAAATACCTATATTGAGGGGGTGACATAAAGAAACAGATGACTCTATTAAATGTAAAAGCTCAAGGTGTTGAGACAGGTGGTGAAAAATTACAGTGTTTACCCAGTACTGAGGATGATACTTGTTTGATTGACAAATTGTCTGAATGTAAGTAATAAAATGAGTGCTTTCATACTCACTTGATTGAGATGGAGCTAATGAGTCAGCAGTGATATTCAACTGAAGCTCTTATTGGGTGAAGAAAGAGTTAAAAGCAACCACACTGAAGACCCATTCACACATTGTTGTCCATTCACACACTGTTGTACATTTCTTTCTTTACAAGACTTTCTTACATATAAACTTTGCAAAGATTAACTCACTGCAGTAACTAGTGAACTTGTAAAGCTTATTGTAAGACATTTAAGGACTAGGATTTACATAATGAGAAAAAAAAATGGTACCATGATCACCTGCCCCTGGGGCAGCAGCCTAGCCAGGCCAGAATCCTGATGAGACCTGATAGGCTAGGGTCAGAGAGTAGGGGAGGAGGACCTCCCTTATCAGTGGACTAGGGGAGAGGCAAGGAGAGAAGAGGGAGGGAAGGTGGGTCTTGAAGGAGATAAGCCAGGATACAAAGTGAATAAATTGTAATAAATAAATAGAAAAAAGAAAGAAAGAAAGGATGGAAGGAAGGAAGGAAGGAAAGGAAGAGAAGGGAAGGGAAAGAAAAAAGAAAGAAAGAAAGAAAGAAAGAAAGAAAGAAAGAAAAGAAAGAGACAAAAACAAAAAGAAAATTAGGACAGTAATTTTTTTTATCTCTCTGGGTTAGATATATGATGGATGCATCATACTATATGCCATAGAATTGTGAACTATAGATCTTTGAAATTAACTTTTGCTCTAAAAGAGATCATTCCCATTTCTGCAGAATTTACAGGAAATTCTGCATTGTATCTTTATAGATTTATATGGAGAAGTTTCTGAATTCTAGTAAGTAAAGCAGGGATACACATTTTATCCTGGGACAGTAAATAAGTAAGCCTAAAAAAGATAATATGCAATTCTTTAAGCTGGCAAACACATTAAGCAAAGTGGATGGATACAAAATTATATATAAAAAATATATATAACCCTCCTTTATACTAAACAGAAATGGGCTGAGAAAGAAATTAGGGAAACAACACCCTTCACAATACCCACAAATGAACTAAAGTAACTTGGTTTAACTCTAACCAAGCAAGTCAAAGACTTGTATGAAAAAAAAGTCAAGTCTCTGAAGAAAGAAATAGAAGGAACTATCAGAAGATGGAAAGATCTCTCATGCTCATGGCTTGGCAAGATTAACATGGTAAAAATGGCCATCTCATCAAAAACAATCTACACATTCAATGCAACTCCCATCAAATTACAAACACAATTCTTTACAGAACTTGAAGGAAAAATTCTCAACTTCATATGCAATAACAAGAAATCCAGAATTGCTAAATCAAGCCTCTACAATAAAATATCTTCTAGAGGTATTTTCACCCCTGATCTCAAGCTGTACTATAGAGCAATAATAATAAAAACTGCATGGTGCTGGCATAGAAACAGAATGGTGGATCAATGGAATCAAATAGAAGACCAAGAAATAAACCCACACACTTATGGACACCTCATCTTTGACAAAGATGCTAAAACCATACAGTAGAAAAAAGATAGCATTTTCAACAAGTGGTGCTGGTCTAACTGGTAAGTACATGCAGAAAAAAAAATAGATCCATATTTTTCACCCTGCACAAAACTAAAGTACAAATGGATCAAAGATCTCAACAGACACACTAAATCGGCTAGAAGAAAAAGTGGGGAAGAACCTAGAATTCATTGAAACAGGAGACAACTTCCTGAACAGAATACCAACAGCACAGGCTCTAAGAGCAACAATCAATAATTGGGACCTCATGAAACAGAAAACTTTCTGTAAAGCAAAGTTCAGTGTCATCAGAACAAAGTGACAGCATACAGATTAGAAAAGGATCTTCACCAACCCCATATATGACAGAGGGTTAATATCCAGAATATATAAAGAACTCAAGAACTTAAACAGCAACAAACAGCCATTCTGATAGCCTACTTTATATAAATAGATGGTATTAATAGGTACCAAGACTTTACAAAACATCTGTAACTCCTTCCATCTCAGTCATTGGATTCATGCTCACATCACTACAGAGAACATTATGAAAGTTTCACATAAAAATTTTTGCTAAATTGAATTTAAGATCAAACAATTTTTGTTTGAAAGATGTAGGAGGGAAAATGGGCAAATGCAAGATCTTATGTGTTTCATCCAGACATGTGATGATCCACTCCACCCACTACCACCCCTTGCAGGAATGTTGTTGGTTTTTTGCCTGTCCCTGTAGTGTTTCAAGGCTTTGGAAGTGAGATCTGGTAGTCTTTTTCATCCTTTGTGTCCATGATCTCTAGAAACATCAGGGCTAAGCTAATCTCCCTCTTGTTGCTTATGCTCCAAATGCAATCTTTTTTGCTGACCTATGTGTAGCTACATTTCTCACCCTCTTTATAGACTTTATAGTTCCAGTGTTTTGTGATTGAAGACAGTCTTCTAAACATCAGGCAGAATTAACTAGTTCCTGAGAACCTTGAGCCGATGATATTATACCACACCAAGCACTCTTAGCACTGATAGTTTGTGGCTGTGTTCTAGGTTGTGTTCAGGTTTCAGAGCACCTGAGGGTTTATAGTTTAATTGTAGACCACTGTCATTTATCTATCTGTCTCTTCCTTTCAAAGAAAAATGTGCTAGTCCAGTCTTCAGCATCCATGTGTGAAAACACCATTACGGTAATATCAGGGCACCAGAACTTGGTACTAAATTTGTATATCTGTGTTCTCCAGATCCAGTAATGTATTGTACCAGTACAGTTTCTGCTACAAAATTATGGCTTTTACAAAGAAATAAATACTTATCCACACAAATGGAAGTTAGAAATTATATTTCCCTTCTCAGATACAAATCTCACAAGATGCATGACTACCTCTAACACCTCTCTCCCTTTCTCTCTTGCACCTTCCCTCTTTTCCTCCCTCACCTCTCTCAGCTACGACACACTGACACATTGGCAATGACAGAGGATGATAGGGGATGATAAGAGAGTATGAATATTTCATCACTATACATCAATATTTAGAATGCTAGCATAACCTTGTAAACCATACATCTTCCACAGTTGTCTCTACTAAATATCAATTCACAATAACTGTCTGGACCACATAGAGACTTAACTTCGACTTTTATTGCTCATAAAAACTGACCTAACAAATTAGTTAAAATGAGAAATCAATGGATTAAAATGAAATCAGTCCAAGCATATCTTGAAAATAACAATACACCTATTACAGAAAATTTTATAAAATTTCTTATAGTCTAGGAACAAGGCAAGAACCCTGAAAATGTGGGACATAAACCTAGAAGTCAGAGCCAACATAATAATTTAGTGGTCATAAATGAAGATGAGAAATATTGGATGAAATGCTATAAAAGTCTCATTTTTGTAGAAAGAAGGAGATTTGAACATTTCTTAGTCAACCTAATCAAAGCAAGACTTTTTACAGTAAGAAATTGATAGTAGCAAGTTTGCAGGCCATGACATTAATTCAAGAAAGATAGTGAGGTACAAAACACCAGGAAGATAGAGGGGTGTGGATCCATAGCAACTTGTCTCTGTACTTTACATGACTATTGCACAGGTAATTGAAACTGTATGGAACTCCACAAGCACTTAAAAACTTGAACTATACATTTTTAAATAGATTTTATTGATTATTTTCATTTGATTGTACAATGGTGAATACAGTTGAACATCAAGTATATCATTTTTGGGTGGGACTAAAAACTGATGTCTATGTGTTTTCAGACCACTTTATTTCTCTCCATTTAATAATTTTTGCTACTGGTAAACATCGAGTTTTATAAGATGTAAGATCATATATTTTTTCCCTTTAAGTAATTAAGAAAACATTCAATGTGTAAAAATAGAAGCATTTCAAAATTAAAGAAATAAAACAGTACACTGTGATCAAACTAAAAGAAGTTAAATACCCTAAAAACAGTTTCTGTTTTGTTTTTAACATTCATAATGTTAACATTGAACATGAAAAGCATAGAATAAAATAAATACAGGTTCTAAAAAGTCCATTTTAATTAAAAATATTCTTTGTATACTTCTATAAAATGAAATGTGATCCTGAAAGGTCCAAAGTTTAAAGTTAGAGTCTTCTTTCAGCATGAATAATGGATGCTTAAACAAGACCAAACAATCTGTTGCATGAGAGAAAAACATCTAATAACAAAGATAGACATTACCTGAAAATAAAGGGCTGGAAGATGGTTTTCCAAGCAAATGGACCAAAGAAGCACGAAGGAATAGCCATTCAAATATCTAATAAAATAGAATTTCAACCAAAATTAATCAAAAGAGATGGGGAAATGCACTTCACACTCATCAAAGGAAAATTCCACCAAGAAGATGTTACAACCCTGAACATCTACATCCCAAATGGAAAGGCCCCACATTTGTAAAATAAACGTTGATAAAACTTAAACCACACATAGATCCTCATACATTAAATAGTGGGAGACATTAATACCCCACTTTCAACAAAGGACAGATCAATAAAACAGAAATTAAACATAAAAACTACTGCTCTTTGATCACCTCCCCCTGAGGGGGGAGCAGCCTTACCAGGCCATCGTAGAAGACAATGCAGCCAATTTTGATGAGAACTGATAGACTAAGATCAGAAAGGAGAGGAGAACCTCCCCTATCAGGAGACTTGGGGAGTGGCATGCATGCAGAAAGGGGAGAGAGGGTGGGATCGGGAGGGGAGGAGGGAGGGGCTTATGGGGGGATACAAAATGAATAATGTGTAATTAATAAAAAATAAAAAAAAAACTATGACTCTAACTGAGGTCATGAATCAAATGGACCTAACAGACATCTACAAAACCATTCACCCTATCACAAAAAGTTTACCTTCTTCTCAGTACCTCATGGATCCTTCTCCAAAATAGACCATATGATTGGTCAGAAATGAAACCTCAACAGATACAAGAAGATTGAAATAATCTCTTGTATCCTGTCTGAGCACCATGCACTAAAGCTGGACCTCAATAACAATGGGAAAAGCAAAAAACCTGCACAAACATGGAAACTGAAAAACTCACTATTCAATGACAGCTAGGTTAGGGAAGAAATAAAGAAAAAAAAATTACAGACTTCCCAGAATTCAATGAAAATGAAGGCACAATGTACCCAACTTATGGAACACAATGAAAACAATGCTAAGAGGAAAGGTCATAGCACTAAGAAGAAATTTGAAACAATTCATACAAGCAACTTAATAGCTCACCTGAAAGCCCTAGATAAAAAAGAAGCAGACATACCCAAGAGGAGTAGACAGCTGGAAAACTCAAGTTCATGGCAGAAATCAATACATTGGAAATAAATAAAAAATTTCAAAGAATCAGTGAAACCAAGAGCTGGTTCTTTGAGAAACTCAACAAGATAGACAAGCTGTTAGCAAAGTAACTAAAAGGTAGAGAGAAACTATCCAAATCAGCAAAATCAGAAATGAAAAAGTGGACATAACTACAGACACTGAGGAAATCCAAACAATCATTACATCTTACTACAAAAGCCTATATGCAACAAAATTTGAAAATCTAAAGGAAATGGACAATTTTCTTGATAGATTCCATCTATCAAAATTAAGTCAAGATCAGGTAGAAAGATTGAATAGTCCGATATTCCCCAAGGAAATAGAAGCAATCATCAAAAGTCTCCCTTCCAAAATAAGCACAAGGCAAGATGATTTCAGCGCAGAATTCTAAAAGACCCTCAGAGAAGAGCTAACTCCAATTCTCTTCAAATTATGCCACAAAGTAGAAAGAAAAGGAACATTACCAAATTCATTCTATGAGGCCACAGTCACCTTGATACCTAAACCAAACAAAGACCAAACATAAGAGAGAACTTCAGACCTATCTCTCTTGTGAACATTGATGCAAAATCACTCAATAAAATATGTGCAAACAGAATCCAAGAACACATAAAAGATATCAGCCAACATGACCAAGTAAGATTCACCCCAGGCATGCAAGGGTGGTTCAATATACAAAAATTCATCAATGTAATCCACCATATAAACAAACTGAAGGAGAAAAAACACATGATCATCTCTTTAGATCCCGAAAAAGCATTTGACAAAATCCAACACCCAGTCATATTTAAATTCTTAGAGAGATTAGGGATACAAGGCACATACCTAAACATAGTAAAGGCAATATACAGCAAGCCTATAGCCAACATCAAACTGAATGGAGAGAAACTTAACTCAATCCCATTGAAATCAGGGACAAAGCAAGGCTGCCCGCATATCTCTTCAACATAGTACTTGAAGTCCTACATAAAGCAATAAGACAACTAAAGGAGATCAAGGGGATACACATCAGAAAGGAAGAAGCCAAAGTATCACTATTAGCAGATGATATAATAGTGCCCAGCATGAGCCTAATTTTTGTATATATGAGTGAGGCCAAAAATTCAACCAGAAAACTCTTTCAGCTGATAAACACCTTCAGCAACTGACTGTATATAAAATCAACTAAAAAAAAAAATTAGAAGACCTCCTGTATACCAAGGACAAAAGGGCCAAGAAAGAAATTAGGAAAACAACACCCTTCACAATAGCCACTAATAACATAAAGTACTTTGGTGTTACTCTAACTAAGCAAATGAAAGACCTGTTTGAAAAAAACAAAACAAAACAAAAAAAAACTTCAATTCTCTGAAGAAAGAAATTGAAGAAGATATCAGAAGATGCAACGATCTCCCATGCTCATGTATCAGTAGAATTAACATAGTGAAAATGGCCATTCTGCCAAAAGCAATCTACAGAGTCAATGCAATTCCCATCAAAATAACAACACAATTCTTTACAGACCTTGAAAGAAAAATTCTCAACTTAATATGGAAAACAACAACAACAACAACAAAAAACCAGATTTGTGGAAAGGATCCTGTACAACAACAGATTGTCTGGAGGTATCTCCATTCCTGATCTCAAGCTGTACTACAGAGCAATAGTAATAAAAACTGCATGGTACAGCCATAGAAACAGAAAGGAGGATCAATGGAACTGAATAAAAGACACAGAAATAAATCCACACACCTATGAATACTAGCTTTTTTTTTTTACAAAGAAGCCAAAACCATTCAATAGAAAAAAAAGAGAGCATCTTCAGCAAATGGCGCTGATCCAACTAGATGTCTACATGCAGAAAAATGAAAACAGATCCATATTTATCATCATGCACAAGACTAAAGTCCAAGTGGATCAAACACCTCAATATAAAATCAGACACATTAAATCGGTTAGAAGAAAAAATGAGGAAGAGCCTAGAACTCATTGGCACAGGAAACAACTTTCTGAACAGAACACCAACAGCACAGGCTCTAAGAGCAACAATCAACAAATGGGACCTCATGAAACTGAAATGCTTCCGTAAAGCAAAAGATACTGTTGTCAGAACAAAATGACAGCCTACAGACTGGGAAAGGATCTTCGCCAATCCTATATTTGACAGAGGGCTAATATCTAGAATATATAAAGAACTAAAAAATTTAAAAATCAACAAACCAAATAATTTAATTAAGAAAGGGGGAACAGAGCTAAACAGAGAACTCTTTGTAGAGGAATGTAGAGTGGCAGAGAAACACTTGAAGAAATGTTCAATGTCCTTAGCCATCAGGGATATGCAAATCAAAACAACCCGGAGATTTCACCTTATACACATCAGAATGGCTAAGATCAAATACTCAAGTAACAGTACATGCTGGAGAGGTTTTGGAGAAAGGGGAACCTTCCTCCATTGCTGGTAGGAATGTAAACTTGTACAACCACTCACTTTGGAAATCAATCTGGCATTTTCTCAGACAATTAGGAATAGTGTTTCCTCAAGATCCAGGTATAACACTCCTAGGCATATATCCAAAATATGCTCAAGTGCACAACAAAGACATTTGTTCAACCGTGTTTGTAGCAGCTTTGTTCATAATAGCCAGAATCTGGAAACAACTCAGTTGTCCCTCAAGGAAGGGATGGATACAGAAATTTTGATACATTTACACAAGGAATATTCCTCAACAATTAAAAACAAGGAAATCATGAATTTTGCAGGCAAATGGTGGTAACTAGAAAAGATCATCCTGAGTTAGGTGTCCCAGACAGAAAGACACACAGGTATATACTCACATATAAGTGGATACTAGACCTCTAAGATTGGATAAACATACTAAAATCTGTACACTTAAAGAAGCCAAAGAAGAAGGAGGACCAGGGGTAAGAAGATCAATCCTTACTTAGAAAGACAAATGGGATGTACATTGGAAGTAGGAGAAAAGGAGAAGCAGAATAGGATCCTAGCACAGAGGGACTCTGAAAGACTCTACCTACCAGTGTATCAAAGCAGATGCTGAGATTCATGGACAAACTTTGGGCAGAGTGCAGAGAATCACATGAAAGAAGAGAGAGTTAGTAAGACCTGGAGAGGACAGGTGCTCCATAAGGACCAAATATATCTAGGCACAGGATCTTTTCTGATACTGATTCTCCAACCAGGGACCATGCATGGATATAACTTAGAATCCCTGCTCAGACATAGCTCAATATCCAAGTGGGTTTTCCTAATAAGGGGAAGAGGGACTGTCTCTGGCATGAACTCTGTGGCTAGCTCTTTGACCTTCCCACCCCCTGTGGGAGGAGCAGCTAGGCCACAGAGGAGGACATTGCTGCCAGTTCTAGTGAGACCTGATAAGCTAGGGTCAGATGGAAGGGGAGGAGGAGCTCCCCTTTCAGTGGAAAGAGAGGGGCAGGGAGGAGATAAGGGAGGGGGGATGGGAAGGGAATGAGAGAGGGGGCTACAGCTGAGATACAAATAAAGAAACTGAAATTAATATAAAACAATAAAAATTAATTTAAAAAATGAAACACTAACAAAACTCTCATTAGAGTCCAGTGAAGAGTGGAAAGATTCCCTTCTTATTTTAGGGCTGTTGTATACCTTATAGGGAGGGATTCATCCCTATAATATTAAGTTTGGAAGACCTCCTCATTGCTTCCCAGGATCAGAGATCAGAAGTTGGAAGAAATCTCTAACCATTTCTTCCTCCTTATGAAGACCCTCCAGTTTTCCATCAGGCTATCTGAGTGACCTAATGGAACACAGGCTTCAGTGTTCTAAAGCCAAGCTGTGGCCTGGGCAGCTGTGAATATGCCAAGGAGACTGTCACTGGGGTCCCCTGAGGTATGTGCTAAGGGAGCCAGAGAAAACCAGCAACCACCTCTCTACAAAGCTGTAGGAAATATGACATCCCCACGCTATGATTTCAGAAGCAGATAGTGTAAATTGTCACCTGTCATATATTTTCTGAACATCTTTC